>NW_027275891.1:0-48555 GCF_030028105.1 Mobula birostris
GGTCGATGTTGAGTGAAGAGTGGTCAATGTTTGGTGGACAGTGGATGATTTTCGGTGGAGAGTGGGTGATGTTCGGTTAGAGAGTGGGTGATGTTCACTGGAGAGTGGTCAATGTCCGGTGGACAGTGGATGATGTTCAGTGGAGAGTGGGCGATGTTTGGTGGAGAGTGGTCAATGTTCGGTGGAGAGTGGTTGATGTTGAGTGGAGAGTGGTCAATGTTTGGTGGACAGTGGATGATGTTCGGTGGAGAGTGGGCGATGTTCGGTGGAGAGTGGGTGACATTCGGTGGAGAGTGGGTGATGTTCGGTGGAGAGTGGGCGATGTTCGGTGGAGAGTGGTCGATGTTCGGTGGAGAGTGGTCGATGTTCGGTAGAGAGTGGGTGATGTTCACTGGAGAGTGGTCAATGTCCGGTGGACAGTGGATGATGTTCGGTGGAGAGTGGGCGATGTTCGGTGGAGAGTGGGTGACGTTCGGTGGAGAGTGGGTGATGTTTGATGGAGAGTGGGTGATGTTCGGTGGAGAGTGGGTGATATTTGGTGGAGAGTGGGCGATGTTTGGTGGAGAGTGGTCGATGTTCGGTGGAGAGTGGATGATGTTCTGTGGAGAGTGTTCGATGTTCGGTGGAGAGTGTGCGATGTTCGGTGGAGAGTGTGGGCGATCTTCCGTGGAGATGGGTGATGTTCGGTGGAGAGTGGTCGATGTTCGGTGGAGAGTGGGTGGTGTTCACTGGAGAGTGGTCAATGTCGGTGGAGAGTGGGTGATGTTCGGTGGAGGGTGGTCGATGTTGAGTGGAGAGTAGGTGACGTTCAGCGGAGAGTTGGCGATATTCGCTGGAGAGTGGTCGATGTCCGGTGGAGAGTGGATGATCTTCCGTGGAGAGTGGGTGATGTTCGGTGGAGAGTAGTCGATGTTCGGTGGATAGTGGTCGATGTTCGGTGGCGAGTGGGTGATGTTCACTGGAGAGTGGTCAAGGTCGGTGGAGAGTGGGTGATGCTCGGTGGAGAGTGGTCGATGTTGAGTGGAGAGTGGTTAATGTTCGGTGGAGATTGGGCGATGTTCCGGGGAGAGTGGGTGATGTTTGGTGGAGAGTGGGTGATGTTCGGTGGAGAGTGGGTGATGTTCGGTGGAGAGTGGGTGACATTCGGTGGAGAGTGGGTGATGTTCGGTGGAGAGTGGGCAATGTTCGGTGGAGAGTGTTCGATGTTCGGTGGAGAGTGGTCGATGTTGAGTGGAGAGTGGTCAATGTTTGGTGGACAGTGGATGATTTTCGGTGGAGAGTGGGAGATGTTCGGTGGAGAGTGGCCGATGTTCGGTGGAGAGTGGTCAATGTTTGGTGGAGAGTGGGTGATGTTCGGTGGAGAGTGGGTGATGTTTGGTGGAGAGTGATCGATGTTCGGTGGAGAGTGGTCAATGTTCGGTTGGAGCGTGGGTGATGTTCGGTGGAGCGTGGGTGATGTTCGGTGGAGAGTGCTCAATGTTCGGTGGAGAGTGTTCGATGTTCGGTGGAGAGTGGGTGATGTTGAGTGGAGAGTGGGTGACGTTCGGTGGAGAGTGGGTGATGTTCGGTGGAGAGTGGGCGATGTTCAGGGGAGAGTTGGCCATGTTTCGCTGGCGAGTGGTCGATGTTCGGTGGAGAGTGGATGATGTTCGGTGGAGAGAGGGCGATGGAGAGTGGAGAGTGGGGGATGTTTGGTGGAGAGTGGTCGATGTTCGGTGGGAGTGTGGGTGATGTTCGGTGGAGAGTGGGCGATGTTCGGTGGAGAGTGGTCGATGTTCTGGGGAGAGTGGATGATGTTCGGTGGAGAGTGGTCCATGTTCGGTGGAGAGTAGATGAATGTTCGGTGGAGAGTGGGTGATGTTCGGTGGAGAGTGGGTGATGTTCGGTGTAGAGTGGTCGATGTTCTGGGGAGAGTGGGTGATTTTCGGTGCAGAGTGGATGATGTTCGGTGGAGAGTGGTCGATGTTCGGTGGAGAGTGGTCGATGATCTGGGGAGAGTGGATGATGTTCGGTGGAGAGTGGTCCATGTTCGGTGGAGAGTGGGCGATGTTCGGTGGAGAGTGGGCGAACTTCGGTGGAGAGTGGGTGATGTTCGGTGTAGAGTGGTCGATGTTATGTGGAGAGTGGGCAATGGTCGGTGGACAGTGGGTGATGTTCTGTGGAGAGTGTTCGATGTTCGGTGGAGAGTGGGCGATGTTCGGTGGAGAGTTGGGCGATCTTCCGTGGAGAGTGGGTGATGTTCGGTGGAGAGTGATCGATGTTCGGTGGAGAGTGGGCGATCTTCCGTGGAGAGTGGGTGATGTTCGGTGGAGAGTGGTCGATGTTCGGTGGAGAGTGGGTGCGTGTTCACTGGAGAGTGGTCAATGTCGGTGGAGAGTGGGTGATGTTCGGTGGAGAGTGGTCGATGTTGAGTGGAGAGTAGGTGACGTTCAGCGGAGAGTTGGCGATATTCGCTGGAGAGTGGTTGATGTCCGGTGGAGAGTGGATGATCTTCCGTGGAGAGTGGGTGATGTTCGGTGGAGAGCAGTCGATGTTCGGTGGAGAGTGGTCGATGTTCGGTGGCGAGTGGGTGATGTTCACTGGAGAGTGGTCAAGGTCGGTGGAGAGTGGGTGATGCTCGGTGGAGAGTGGTCGATGTTGAGTGGAGAGTGGTTAATGTTCGGTGGAGAGTGGGCGATGTTCCGGGGAGAGTGGGTGATGTTTGGTGGAGAGTGGGTGATGTTCGGTGGAGAGTGGGTGATGTTTGGTGGAGAGTGATCGATGTTCGGTGGAGAGTGGTCAATGTTCGGTGGAGCGTGGGTGATGTTCGGTGGAGCGTGGGTGATGTTCGGTGGAGAGTGCTCAATGTTCGGTGGAGAGTGTTCGATGTTCGGTGGAGAGTGGGTGATGTTGAGTGGAGAGTGGGTGACGTTCGGTGGAGAGTGGGTGATGTTCGGTGGAGAGTGGGCGATGTTCAGGGGAGAGTTGGCGATGTTCGCTGGCGAGTGGTCGATGTTCGGTGGAGAGTGGTCGATGTTCGGTAGAGAGTGGGTGATGTTCACTGGAGAGTGGTCAATGTCCGGTGGACAGTGGATGATGTTCAGTGGAGAGTGGGCGATCTTTGGTGGAGAGTGGTCAATGTTCGGTGGAAAGTGGTTGATGTTGAGTGGAGAGTGGTCAATGTTTGGTGGACAGTGGATGATGTTCGGTGGAGAGTGGGCGATGTTCGGTGGAGAGTGGGTGACATTCGGTGGAGAGTGGGTGATGTTCGGTGGAGAGTGGGCGATGTTCGGTGGAGAGTGTTCGATGTTCGGTGGAGAGTGGTCGATGTTGAGTGGAGAGTGGTCAATGTTTGGTGGACAGTGGATGATTTTCGGTGGAGAGTGGGTGATGTTCGGTGGAGAGTGGCCGATGTTCGGTGGAGAGTGGTCAATGTTTGGTGGAGAGTGGATGATGTTCGGTGGAGAGTGGGCGATGTTCGGTGGAGAGTGGGTGACGTTCGGTGGAGAGTGGGTGATGTTCGGTGGAGAGTGGGTGATGTTCGGTGTAGAGTGGTCGATGTTCTGGGGAGAGTGGGTGATGTTCGGTGGAGACTGGATGATGTTCGGTGGAGAGTGGGTGATGTTCACTGGAGAGTGGTCAATGTTCGGTGGAGCATGGGTGATGTTCGGTGGAGCGTGGGTGATGTTCAGTAGAGAGTGGGCGATGTTTGGTGGAGAGTGGGTGATGTTCGGTGGAGAGTGGTCGATGTTGAGTGGAGAGTGGTCAATGTTTGGTGGACAGTGGATGATTTTCGGTGGAGAGTGGGTGATGTTCGGTAGAGAGTGGGTGATGTTCACTGGAGAGTGGTCAATGTCCGGTGGACAGTGGATGATGTTCAGTGGAGAGTGGGCAATGTTTGGTGGAGAGTGGTCAATGTTCGGTGGAGAGTGGTTGATGTTGAGTGGAGAGTGGTCAATGTTTGGTGGACAGTGGATGATCTTCGGTGGAGAGTGGGCGATGTTCGGTGGAGAGTGGGTGACATTCGGTGGAGAGTGGGTGATGTTCGGTGGAGAGTGGGCGATGTTCGGTGGAGAGTGGTCGATGTTCGGTGGAGAGTGGTCGATGTTCGGTAGAGAGTGGGTGATGTTCACTGGAGAGTAGTCAATGTCCGGTGGACAGTGGATGATGTTCGGTGGAGAGTGGGCGATGTTCGGTGGAGAGTGGGTGACGTTCGGTGGAGAGTGGGTGATGTTTGATGGAGAGTGGGTGATGTTCGGTGGAGAGTGTGTGATATTTGGTGGAGAGTGGGCGATGTTTGGTGGAGAGTGGTCGATGTTCGGTGGAGAGTGGATGATGTTCTGTGGAGAGTGTTCGATGTTCGGTGGAGAGTGTGCGATGTTCGGTGGAGAGTGGGCGATCTTCCGTGGAGCGTGGGTGATGTTCGGTGGAGAGTGGTCGATGTTCGGTGGAGAGTGGGTGGTGTTCACTGGAGAGTGGTCAATGTCGGTGGAGAGTGGGTGATGTTCGGTGGAGAGTGGTCGATGTTGAGTGGAGAGTAGGTGACGTTCAGCGGAGAGTTGGCGATATTCGCTGGAGAGTGGTCGATGTCCGGTGGAGAGTGGATGATCTTCCGTGGAGAGTGGGTGATGTTCGGTGGAGAGTAGTCGATGTTCGGTGGATAGTGGTCGATGTTCGGTGGCGAGTGGGTGATGTTCACTGGAGAGTGGTCAAGGTCGGTGGAGAGTGGGTGATGCTCGGTGGAGAGTGGTCGATGTTGAGTGGAGAGTGGTTAATGTTCGGTGGAGATTGGGCGATGTTCCGGGGAGAGTGGGTGATGTTTGGTGGAGAGTGGGTGATGTTCGGTGGAGAGTGGGTGATGTTTGGTGGAGAGTGATCGATGTTCGGTGGAGAGTGGTCAATGTTCGGTGGAGCGTGGGTGATGTTCGGTGGAGCGTGGGTGATGTTCGGTGGAGAGTGCTCAATGTTCGGTGGAGAGTGTTCGATGTTCGGTGGAGAGTGGGTGATGTTGAGTGGAGAGTGGGTGACGTTCGGTGGAGAGTGGGTGATGTTCGGTGGAGAGTGGGCGATGTTCAGGGGAGAGTTGGCGATGTTCGCTGGCGAGTGGTCGATGTTCGGTGGAGAGTGGTCGATGTTCGGTAGAGAGTGGGTGATGTTCACTGGAGAGTGGTCAATGTCCGGTGGACAGTGGATGATGTTCAGTGGAGAGTGGGCGATCTTTGGTGGAGAGTGGTCAATGTTCGGTGGAAAGTGGTTGATGTTGAGTGGAGAGTGGTCAATGTTTGGTGGACAGTGGATGATGTTCGGTGGAGAGTGGGCGATGTTCGGTGGAGAGTGGGTGACATTCGGTGGAGAGTGGGTGATGTTCGATGGAGAGTGGGCAGTGTTCGGTGGAGAGTGTTCGATGTTCGGTGGAGAGTGGTCGATGTTGAGTGGAGAGTGGTCAATGTTTGGTGGACAGTGGATGATTTTCGGTGGAGAGTGGGAGATGTTCGGTGGAGAGTGGCCGATGTTCGGTGGAGAGTGGTCAATGTTTGGTGGAGAGTGGGTGATGTTCGGTGGAGAGTGGGTGATGTTTGGTGGAGAGTGATCGATGTTCGGTGGAGAGTGGTCAATGTTCGGTGGAGCGTGGGTGATGTTCGGTGGAGCGTGGGTGATGTTCGGTGGAGAGTGCTCAATGTTCGGTGGAGAGTGTTCGATGTTCGGTGGAGAGTGGGTGATGTTGAGTGGAGAGTGGGTGACGTTCGGTGGAGAGTGGGTGATGTTCGGTGGAGAGTGGGCGATGTTCAGGGGAGAGTTGGCCATGTTCGCTGGCGAGTGGTCGATGTTCGGTGGAGAGTGGTCGATGTTCGGTAGAGAGTGGGTGATGTTCACTGGAGAGTGGTCAATGTCCGGTGGACAGTGGATGATGTTCAGTGGAGAGTGGGCGATCTTTGGTGGAGAGTGGTCAATGTTCGGTGGAAAGTGGTTGATGTTGAGTGGAGAGTGGTCAATGTTTGGTGGACAGTGGATGATGTTCGGTGGAGAGTGGGCGATGTTCGGTGGAGAGTGGGTGACATTCGGTGGAGAGTGGGTGATGTTCGGTGGAGAGTGGGCGATGTTCGGTGGAGAGTGTTCGATGTTCGGTGGAGAGTGGTCGATGTTGAGTGGAGAGTGGTCAATGTTTGGTGGACAGTGGATGATTTTCGGTGGAGAGTGGGTGATGTTCGGTGGAGAGTGGCCGATGTTCGGTGGAGAGTGGTCAATGTTTGGTGGAGAGTGGATGATGTTCGTTGGAGAGTGGGCGATGTTCAGTGGAGAGTGGGTGACGTTCGGTGGAGAGTGGGTGATGTTCGGTGGAGAGTGGGTGATGTTCGGTGTAGAGTGGTCGATGTTCTGGGGAGAGTGGGTGATGTTCGGTGGAGACTGGATGATGTTCGGTGGAGAGTGGGTGATGTTCACTGGAGAGTGGTCAATGTTCGGTGGAGCATGGGTGATGTTCGGTGGAGCGTGGGTGATGTTCAGTAGAGAGTGGGCGATGTTTGGTGGAGAGTGGGTGATGTTCGGTGGAGAGTGGTCGATGTTGAGTGGAGAGTGGTCAATGTTTGGTGGACAGTGGATGATTTTCGGTGGAGAGTGGGTGATGTTCGGTAGAGAGTGGGTGATGTTCACTGGAGAGTGGTCAATGTCCGGTGGACAGTGGATGATGTTCAGTGGAGAGTGGGCGATGTTTGGTGGAGAGTGGTCAATGTTCGGTGGAGAGTGGTTGATGTTGAGTGGAGAGTGGTCAATGTTTGGTGGACAGTGGATGATGTTCGGTGGAGAGTGGGCGATGTTCGGTGGAGAGTGGGTGACATTCGGTGGAGAGTGGGTGATGTTCGGTGGAGAGTGGGCGATGTTCGGTGGAGAGTGGTCGATGTTCGGTGGAGAGTGGTCGATGTTCGGTAGAGAGTGGGTGATGTTCACTGGAGAGTGGTCAATGTCCGGTGGACAGTGGATGATGTTCGGTGGAGAGTGGGCGATGTTCGGTGGAGAGTGGGTGACGTTCGGTGGAGAGTGGGTGATGTTTGATGGAGAGTGGGTGATGTTCGGTGGAGAGTGGGTGATATTTGGTGGAGAGTGGGCGATGTTTGGTGGAGAGTGGTCGATGTTCGGTGGAGAGTGGATGATGTTCTGTGGAGAGTGTTCGATGTTCGGTGGAGAGTGTGCGATGTTCGGTGGAGAGTGGGCGATCTTCCGTGGAGAGTGGGTGATGTTCGGTGGAGAGTGGTCGATGTTCGGTGGAGAGTGGGTGGTGTTCACTGGAGAGTGGTCAATGTCGGTGGAGAGTGGGTGATGTTCGGTGGAGGGTGGTCGATGTTGAGTGGAGAGTAGGTGACGTTCAGCGGAGAGTTGGCGATATTCGCTGGAGAGTGGTCGATGTCCGGTGGAGAGTGGGCGATCTTCCGTGGAGAGTGGGTGATGTTCGGTGGAGAGTGGTCGATGTTCGGTGGCGAGTGGGTGATGTTCACTGGAGAGTGGTCAAGGTCGGTGGAGAGTGGGTGATGCTCGGTGGAGAGTGGTCGATGTTGAGTGGAGAGTGGTTAATGTTCGGTGGAGATTGGGCGATGTTCCGGGGAGAGTGGGGTGATGTTTGGTGGAGAGTGGGTGATGTTCGGTGGAGAGTGGGCGATGTTCGGTGGAGAGTGGGTGACATTCGGTGGAGAGTGGGTGATGTTCGGTGGAGAGTGGGCAATGTTCGGTGGGAGAGTGTTCGATGTTCGGTGGAGAGTGGTCGATGTTGAGTGGAGAGTGGTCAATGTTTGGTGGACAGTGGATGATTTTCGGTGGAGAGTGGGAGATGTTCGGTGGAGAGTGGCCGATGTTCGGTGGAGAGTGGTCAATGTTTGGTGGAGAGTGGGTGATGTTCGGTGGAGAGTGGGTGATGTTTGGTGGAGAGTGATCGATGTTCGGTGGAGAGTGGTCAATGTTCGGTGGAGCGTGGGTGATGTTCGGTGGAGCGTGGGTGATGTTCGGTGGAGAGTGCTCAATGTTCGGTGGAGAGTGTTCGATGTTCGGTGGAGAGTGGGTGATGTTGAGTGGAGAGTGGGTGACGTTCGGTGGAGAGTGGGTGATGTTCGGTGGAGAGTGGGCGATGTTCAGGGGAGAGTTGGCCATGTTCGCTGGCGAGTGGTCGATGTTCGGTGGAGAGTGGATGATGTTCGGTGGAGAGAGGGCGATGGAGAGTGGAGAGTGGGGGATGTTTGGTGGAGAGTGGTCGATGTTCGGTGGGAGTGTGGGTGATGTTCGGTGGAGAGTGGGCGATGTTCGGTGGAGAGTGGTCGATGTTCTGGGGAGAGTGGATGATGTTCGGTGGAGAGTGGTCCATGTTCGGTGGAGAGTAGATGAATGTTCGGTGGAGAGTGGGTGATGTTCGGTGGAGAGTGGGTGATGTTCGGTGTAGAGTGGTCGATGTTCTGGGGAGAGTGGGTGATTTTCGGTGCAGAGTGGATGATGTTCGGTGGAGAGTGGTCGATGTTCGGTGGAGAGTGGTCGATGATCTGGGGAGAGTGGATGATGTTCGGTGGAGAGTGGTCCATGTTCGGTGGAGAGTGGGCGATGTTCGGTGGAGAGTGGGCGAACTTCGGTGGAGAGTGGGTGATGTTCGGTGTAGAGTGGTCGATGTTATGTGGAGAGTGGGCAATGGTCGGTGGACAGTGGGTGATGTTCTGTGGAGAGTGTTCGATGTTCGGTGGAGAGTGGGCGATGTTCGGTGGAGAGTGGGCGATCTTCCGTGGAGAGTGGGTGATGTTCGGTGGAGAGTGATCGATGTTCGGTGGAGAGTGGGCGATCTTCCGTGGAGAGTGGGTGATGTTCGGTGGAGAGTGGTCGATGTTCGGTGGAGAGTGGGTGGTGTTCACTGGAGAGTGGTCAATGTCGGTGGAGAGTGGGTGATGTTCGGTGGAGAGTGGTCGATGTTGAGTGGAGAGTAGGTGACGTTCAGCGGAGAGTTGGCGATATTCGCTGGAGAGTGGTTGATGTCCGGTGGAGAGTGGATGATCTTCCGTGGAGAGTGGGTGATGTTCGGTGGAGAGCAGTCGATGTTCGGTGGAGAGTGGTCGATGTTCGGTGGCGAGTGGGTGATGTTCACTGGAGAGTGGTCAAGGTCGGTGGAGAGTGGGTGATGCTCGGTGGAGAGTGGTCGATGTTGAGTGGAGAGTGGTTAATGTTCGGTGGAGAGTGGGCGATGTTCCGGGGAGAGTGGGTGATGTTTGGTGGAGAGTGGGTGATGTTCGGTGGAGAGTGGGTGATGTTTGGTGGAGAGTGATCGATGTTCGGTGGAGAGTGGTCAATGTTCGGTGGAGCGTGGGTGATGTTCGGTGGAGCGTGGGTGATGTTCGGTGGAGAGTGCTCAATGTTCGGTGGAGAGTGTTCGATGTTCGGTGGAGAGTGGGTGATGTTGAGTGGAGAGTGGGTGACGTTCGGTGGAGAGTGGGTGATGTTCGGTGGAGAGTGGGCGATGTTCAGGGGAGAGTTGGCGATGTTCGCTGGCGAGTGGTCGATGTTCGGTGGAGAGTGGTCGATGTTCGGTAGAGAGTGGGTGATGTTCACTGGAGAGTGGTCAATGTCCGGTGGACAGTGGATGATGTTCAGTGGAGAGTGGGCGATCTTTGGTGGAGAGTGGTCAATGTTCGGTGGAAAGTGGTTGATGTTGAGTGGAGAGTGGTCAATGTTTGGTGGACAGTGGATGATGTTCGGTGGAGAGTGGGCGATGTTCGGTGGAGAGTGGGTGACATTCGGTGGAGAGTGGGTGATGTTCGGTGGAGAGTGGGCGATGTTCGGTGGAGAGTGTTCGATGTTCGGTGGAGAGTGGTCGATGTTGAGTGGAGAGTGGTCAATGTTTGGTGGACAGTGGATGATTTTCGGTGGAGAGTGGGTGATGTTCGGTGGAGAGTGGCCGATGTTCGGTGGAGAGTGGTCAATGTTTGGTGGAGAGTGGATGATGTTCGGTGGAGAGTGGGCGATGTTCGGTGGAGAGTGGGTGACGTTCGGTGGAGAGTGGGTGATGTTCGGTAGAGAGTGGGTGATGTTCACTGGAGAGTGGTCAATATCCGGTGGACAGTGGATGATGTTCAGTGGAGAGTGGGCGATGTTTGGTGGAGAGTGGTCAATGTTCGGTGGAGAGTGGTTGATGTTGAGTGGAGAGTGGTCAATGTTTGGTGGACAGTGGATGATGTTCGGTGGAGAGTGGGCGATGTTCGGTGGAGAGTGGGTGACATTCGGTGGAGAGTGGGTGATGTTCGGTGGAGAGTGGGCGATGTTCGGTGGAGAGTGGTCGATGTTCGGTGGAGAGTGGTCGATGTTCGGTAGAGAGTGGGTGATGTTCACTGGAGAGTGGTCAATGTCCGGTGGACAGTGGATGATGTTCGGTGGAGAGTGGTCGATGTTCGGTGGAGAGTGGTCGATGTTCGGTAGAGAGTGGGTGATGTTCACTGGAGAGTGGTCAATGTCCGGTGGACAGTGGATGATGTTCGGTGGAGAGTGGTCGATGTTCGGTGGAGAGTGGATGATGTTCTGTGGAGAGTGTTCGATGTTCGGTGGAGAGTGTGCGATGTTCGGTGGAGAGTGGGCGATCTTCCGTGGAGAGTGGGTGATGTTCGGTGGAGAGTGGTCGATGTTCGGTGGAGAGTGGGTGGTGTTCACTGGAGAGTGGTCAATGTCGGTGGAGAGTGGGTGATGTTCGGTGGAGAGAGTTCGATGTTGAGTGGAGAGTAGGTGACGTTCAGCGGAGAGTTGGCGATATGCGCTGGAGAGTGGTCGATGTCCGGTGGAGAGTGGATGATCTTCCGTGGAGAGTGGGTGATGTTCGGTGGAGAGTAGTCGATGTTCGGTGGACAGTGGTCGATGTTCGGTGGCGAGTGGGTGATGTTCACTGGAGAGTGGTCAAGGTCGGTGGAGAGTGGGTGATGCTCGGTGGAGAGTGGTCGATGTTGAGTGGATAGTGGTTAATGTTCGGTGGAGAGTGGGCGATGTTCCGAGGAGAGTGGGTGATGTTTGGTGGAGAGTGGGTGATGTTCGGTGGAGCGTAAGTGATGTTTGGTGGACAGTGGGTGATGTTCATGGAGAATGATCGATGTTTGGTGGAGAGTGGGTGATGTTCGGTGGAGCGTGGGTGATGTTCGGTGGTGAGTAAGTGATGTTTGGTGGAGAGTGATCGATGTTCGGTGGAGAGTGGTCAATGTTGGGTGGAGCGTGGGTGATGTTCGGTGGAGCGTGGGTGATGTTCGGTGGTGAGTGGGCGATGTTCGGTGGAGGGTGGGCGATGTTCGGTGGAGAGTGGTCGATGTTCGGTGGAAATTGGTCGAGGTTCGGTGGGGAGTGGGTGATGTTCGGTGGAGAGTAGGTGATGTTTGGTGGACAGTGGGTGATGTTCGTGGAGAATGATCGATGTTTGGTGGAGAGTGGGTGATGTTCGGTGGAGAGTGGGCGATGTTCAGGGGAGAGTTGGCGATGTTCGCTGGAGTGTGGTCGATGTTCGGTGGGGAGTGGTCGATGTTCGGTGGAGAGTGTGTGATGTTCGGTGGAGAGTGGTCGATGTTCGGTGGAGAGTGGTCAATGTTTGGTGGAGAGTGGGTGATGTTCACTGGAGAGTGGTCAATGTCCGGTGGACAGTGGATGATGTTCAGTGGAGAGTGGGCGATGTTTGGTGGAGAGTGGTCAATGTTCGGTGGAGAGTGGGTGATGATCGGTGGAGAGTGTTCGATGTTTGGTGGAGAGTGGTCGATGTTGAGTGGAGAGTGGTCAATGTTTGGTGGACAGTGGATGATTTTCGGTGGAGAGTGGGCGATGTTCGGTGGAGAGTGGGTGACATTCGGTGGAGAGTGGGTGATGTTCGGTGGAGAGTGGCCGATGTTCGGTGGAGAGTGGTCAATGGTTGGTGGAGAGTGGATGATGTTCGGTGGAGAGTGGGCGATGTTCGGTGGAGAGTGGGTGACGTTCGGTGTAAAGTGGTCGATGTTCTGGGGAGAGTGGGTGATGTTCGGTGGAGAGTGGATGATGTTCGGTGGAGAGTGTGTGATGTTCACTGAAGAGTGGTCAATGTTCGGTGGAGCATGGGTGATGTTCGGTGGAGTGTGGGTGATGTTCAGTGGAGAGTGGGCGATGTTTGGTGGAGAGTGGGCGATGTTCGGTGGAGAGTGGTCGATGTTCAGTGGAAATTGATAGAGGTTCGGTGGGGAGTGGGTGATGTTCGGTGGAGAGTAGGTGATGTTCGGTTGACAGTGGGTGATGTTCGTGGAGAATGATCGATGTTCGGTGGAGAGTGGGTGATGTTCGGTGGAGAGTAGGTGATGTTCGGTGGAGAGTGGTCGATGTTCGGTGGAGAGTGCTCAATGATCGGTGGAGAGTGTTCAATGTTCGGTGGAGAGTGGGTGATGTTGAGTGGAGAGTGAGTGACGTTCGGTGGAGAGTGGGTGATGTTCGGTGGAGAGTGGTCAATGTTTGGTGGACAGTGGATGATGTTCGGTGGAGAGTGGGCGATGTTCGGTGGAGAGTGGGTGACATTCGGTGGAGAGTGGGTGATGTTCGGTGGAGAGTGGGCGATGTTCGGTGGAGAGTGGGTGACGTTCGGTGGAGAGTGGGTGATGTTTGGTGGAGAGTGGATGATGTTCGGTGGAGAGTGGGCGATGTTCGGTGGAGAGTGGGTGACGTTCGGTGGAGAGTGGGTGATGTTTGGTGGAGAGTGGGTGATGTTCGGTGAAGAGTGGGCGATCTTCCGTGGAGAGTGGGTGATGTTCGGTGGAGAGTGATCGATGTTCGGTGGAGAGTGGGCGATCTTCCGTGGAGAGTGGGTGATGTTCGGTGGAGAGTGGTCGATGTTCGGTGGAGAGTGGGTGGTGTTCACTGGAGAGTGGTCAATGTCGGTGGAGAGTGGGTGATGTTCGGTGGAGAGTGGTCGATGTTGAGTGGAGAGTAGGTGACGTTCAGCGGAGAGTTGGCGATATTCGCTGGAGAGTGGTTGATGTCCGGTGGAGAGTGGATGATCTTCCGTGGAGAGTGGGTGATGTTCGGTGGAGAGTAGTCGATGTTCGGTGGAGAGTGGTCGATGTTCGGTGGCGAGTGGGTGATGTTCACTGGAGAGTGGTCAAGGTCGGTGGAGAGTGGGTGATGCTCGGTGGAGAGTGGTCGATGTTGAGTGGAGAGTGGTTAATGTTCGGTGGAGAGTGGGCGATGTTCCGGGGAGAGTGGGTGATGTTTGGTGGAGAGTGGGTGATGTTCGGTGGAGAGTGGGTGATGTTTGGTGGAGAGTGATCGATGTTCGGTGGAGAGTGGTCAATGTTCGGTGGAGCGTGGGTGATGTTCGGTGGAGCGTGGGTGATGTTCGGTGGAGAGTGCTCAATGTTCGGTGGAGAGTGTTCGATGTTCGGTGGAGAGTGGGTGATGTTGAGTGGAGAGTGGGTGACGTTCGGTGGAGAGTGGGTGATGTTGAGTGGAGAGTGGTCAATGTTTGGTGGACAGTGGATGATGTTCGGTGGAGAGTGGGCGATGTTCGGTGGAGAGTGGGTGACATTCGGTGGAGAGTGGGTGATGTTCGGTGGAGAGTGGGCGATGTTCGGTGGAGAGTTTTCGATGTTCGGTGGAGAGTGGTCGATGTTGAGTGGAGAGTGGTCAATGTTTGGTGGACAGTGGATGATTTTCGGTGGAGAGTGGGTGATGTTCGGTGGAGAGTGGCCGATGTTCGGTGGAGAGTGGTCAATGTTTGGTGGAGAGTGCATGATGTTCGGTGGAGAGTGGGCGATGTTCGGTGGAGAGTGGGTGACGTTCGGTGGAGAGTGGGTGATGTTTGGTGGAGAGTGGTTGATGTTCGGTGGAGAGTGGGCGATATTTGGTGGAGAGTGGGCGATGTTTGGTGGAGAGTGGTCGATGTTCGGTGGAGAGTGGTCCATGTTCGGTGGAGAGTGGGCGATGTTCGGTGGAGAGTGGGCGAGCTTCGGTGGAGAGTGGGTGATGTTCTGTGGAGAGTGGGTGACGTTTGGTGGAGAGTGGGCGATGTTCGGTGGAGAGTGGTCAATGTTTGGTGGAGAGTGGATGATGTTCGGTGGAGAGTGGGCGATGTTCGGTGGAGAGTGGGTGACGTTCGGTGGAGAGTGGGTGATGTTTGGTGGAGAGTGGGTGATGTTCAGTGGAAATTGATCGAGGTTCGGTGGGGAGTGGGTGATGTTCGGTGGAGAGTAGGTGATGTTCGGTGGACAGTGGGTGATGTTCGTGGAGAATGATCGATGTTCGGTGGAGAGTGGGTGATGTTCGGTGGAGAGTAGGTGATGTTCGGTGGAAAGTGGTCGATGTTCGGTGGAGAGTGCTCAATGATCGGTGGAGAGTGTTCGATGTTCGCTGGAGAGTGGGTGATGTTGAGTGGAGAGTGGTCAATGTCCGGTGGACAGTGGATGATTTTCCGTGGAGAGTGGGCGATGTTCGGTGGAGAGTGGGTGACGTTCGGTGGAGAGTGGGTGATGTTTGGTGGAGAGTGGGTGATGTTCGGTGGAGAGTGGGTGATATTTGGTGGAGAGTGGGCGATGTTTGGTGGAGAGTGGTCGATGTTCGGTGGAGAGTGGATGATGTTCTGTGGAGAGTGTTCGATGTTCGGTGGAGAGTGGGTGATGTTCGGTGGAGCGTGGGTGATGTTCGGTGGTGAGTAAGTGATGTTTGGTGGAGAGTGATCGATGTTCGGTGGAGAGTGGTCAATGTTGGGTGGAGCGTGGGTGATGTTCGGTGGAGCGTGGGTGATGTTCGGTGGTGAGTGGGCGATGTTCGGTGGAGGGTGGGCGATGTTCGGTGGAGAGTGGTCGATGTTCGGTGGAAATTGGTCGAGGTTCGGTGGGGAGTGGGTGATGTTCGGTGGAGAGTAGGTGATGTTTGGTGGACAGTGGGTGATGTTCGTGGAGAATGATCGATGTTTGGTGGAGAGTGGGTGATGTTCGGTGGAGAGTGGGCGATGTTCAGGGGAGAGTTGGCGATGTTCGCTGGAGTGTGGTCGATGTTCGGTGGGGAGTGGTCGATGTTCGGTGGAGAGTGTGTGATGTTCGGTGGAGAGTGGTCGATGTTCGGTGGAGAGTGGTCAATGTTTGGTGGAGAGTGGGTGATGTTCACTGGAGAGTGGTCAATGTCCGGTGGACAGTGGATGATGTTCAGTGGAGAGTGGGCGATGTTTGGTGGAGAGTGGTCAATGTTCGGTGGAGAGTGGGTGATGATCGGTGGAGAGTGTTCGATGTTTGGTGGAGAGTGGTCGATGTTGAGTGGAGAGTGGTCAATGTTTGGTGGACAGTGGATGATTTTCGGTGGAGAGTGGGCGATGTTCGGTGGAGAGTGGGTGACATTCGGTGGAGAGTGGGTGATGTTCGGTGGAGAGTGGCCGATGTTCGGTGGAGAGTGGTCAATGGTTGGTGGAGAGTGGATGATGTTCGGTGGAGAGTGGGCGATGTTCGGTGGAGAGTGGGTGACGTTCGGTGTAAAGTGGTCGATGTTCTGGGGAGAGTGGGTGATGTTCGGTGGAGAGTGGATGATGTTCGGTGGAGAGTGTGTGATGTTCACTGAAGAGTGGTCAATGTTCGGTGGAGCATGGGTGATGTTCGGTGGAGTGTGGGTGATGTTCAGTGGAGAGTGGGCGATGTTTGGTGGAGAGTGGGCGATGTTCGGTGGAGAGTGGTCGATGTTCAGTGGAAATTGATAGAGGTTCGGTGGGGAGTGGGTGATGTTCGGTGGAGAGTAGGTGATGTTCGGTTGACAGTGGGTGATGTTCGTGGAGAATGATCGATGTTCGGTGGAGAGTGGGTGATGTTCGGTGGAGAGTAGGTGATGTTCGGTGGAGAGTGGTCGATGTTCGGTGGAGAGTGCTCAATGATCGGTGGAGAGTGTTCAATGTTCGGTGGAGAGTGGGTGATGTTGAGTGGAGAGTGAGTGACGTTCGGTGGAGAGTGGGTGATGTTCGGTGGAGAGTGGTCAATGTTTGGTGGACAGTGGATGATGTTCGGTGGAGAGTGGGCGATGTTCGGTGGAGAGTGGGTGACATTCGGTGGAGAGTGGGTGATGTTCGGTGGAGAGTGGGCGATGTTCGGTGGAGAGTGGGTGACGTTCGGTGGAGAGTGGGTGATGTTTGGTGGAGGGTGGATGATGTTCGGTGGAGAGTGGGCGATGTTCGGTGGAGAGTGGGTGACGTTCGGTGGAGAGTGGGTGATGTTTGGTGGAGAGTGGGTGATGTTCGGTGAAGAGTGGGCGATCTTCCGTGGAGAGTGGGTGATGTTCGGTGGAGAGTGATCGATGTTCGGTGGAGAGTGGGCGATCTTCCGTGGAGAGTGGGTGATGTTCGGTGGAGAGTGGTCGATGTTCGGTGGAGAGTGGGTGGTGTTCACTGGAGAGTGGTCAATGTCGGTGGAGAGTGGGTGATGTTCGGTGGAGAGTGGTCGATGTTGAGTGGAGAGTAGGTGACGTTCAGCGGAGAGTTGGCGATATTCGCTGGAGAGTGGTTGATGTCCGGTGGAGAGTGGATGATCTTCCGTGGAGAGTGGGTGATGTTCGGTGGAGAGTAGTCGATGTTCGGTGGAGAGTGGTCGATGTTCGGTGGCGAGTGGGTGATGTTCACTGGAGAGTGGTCAAGGTCGGTGGAGAGTGGGTGATGCTCGGTGGAGAGTGGTCGATGTTGAGTGGAGAGTGGTTAATGTTCGGTGGAGAGTGGGCGATGTTCCGGGGAGAGTGGGTGATGTTTGGTGGAGAGTGGGTGATGTTCGGTGGAGAGTGGGTGATGTTTGGTGGAGAGTGATCGATGTTCGGTGGAGAGTGGTCAATGTTCGGTGGAGCGTGGGTGATGTTCGGTGGAGCGTGGGTGATGTTCGGTGGAGAGTGCTCAATGTTCGGTGGAGAGTGTTCGATGTTCGGTGGAGAGTGGGTGATGTTGAGTGGAGAGTGGGTGACGTTCGGTGGAGAGTGGGTGATGTTGAGTGGAGAGTGGTCAATGTTTGGTGGACAGTGGATGATGTTCGGTGGAGAGTGGGCGATGTTCGGTGGAGAGTGGGTGACATTCGGTGGAGAGTGGGTGATGTTCGGTGGAGAGTGGGCGATGTTCGGTGGAGAGTGTTCGATGTTCGGTGGAGAGTGGTCGATGTTGAGTGGAGAGTGGTCAATGTTTGGTGGACAGTGGATGATTTTCGGTGGAGAGTGGGTGATGTTCGGTGGAGAGTGGCCGATGTTCGGTGGAGAGTGGTCAATGTTTGGTGGAGAGTGCATGATGTTCGGTGGAGAGTGGGCGATGTTCGGTGGAGAGTGGGTGACGTTCGGTGGAGAGTGGGTGATGTTTGGTGGAGAGTGGTTGATGTTCGGTGGAGAGTGGGCGATATTTGGTGGAGAGTGGGCGATGTTTGGTGGAGAGTGGTCGATGTTCGGTGGAGAGTGGTCCATGTTCGGTGGAGAGTGGGCGATGTTCGGTGGAGAGTGGGCGAGCTTCGGTGGAGAGTGGGTGATGTTCTGTGGAGAGTGGGTGACGTTTGGTGGAGAGTGGGCGATGTTCGGTGGAGAGTGGTCAATGTTTGGTGGAGAGTGGATGATGTTCGGTGGAGAGTGGGCGATGTTCGGTGGAGAGTGGGTGACGTTCGGTGGAGAGTGGGTGATGTTTGGTGGAGAGTGGGTGATGTTCAGTGGAAATTGATCGAGGTTCGGTGGGGAGTGGGTGATGTTCGGTGGAGAGTAGGTGATGTTCGGTGGACAGTGGGTGATGTTCGTGGAGAATGATCGATGTTCGGTGGAGAGTGGGTGATGTTCGGTGGAGAGTAGGTGATGTTCGGTGGAAAGTGGTCGATGTTCGGTGGAGAGTGCTCAATGATCGGTGGAGAGTGTTCGATGTTCGCTGGAGAGTGGGTGATGTTGAGTGGAGAGTGGTCAATGTCCGGTGGACAGTGGATGATTTTCCGTGGAGAGTGGGCGATGTTCGGTGGAGAGTGGGTGACGTTCGGTGGAGAGTGGGTGATGTTTGGTGGAGAGTGGGTGATGTTCGGTGGAGAGTGGGTGATATTTGGTGGAGAGTGGGCGATGTTTGGTGGAGAGTGGTCGATGTTCGGTGGAGAGTGGATGATGTTCTGTGGAGAGTGTTCGATGTTCGGTGGAGAGTGTGCGATGTTCGGTGGAGAGTGGGCGATCTTCCGTGGAGAGTGGGTGATGTTCGGTGGAGAGTGGTCGATGTTCGGTGGAGAGTGGGTGGTGTTCACTGGAGAGTGGTCAATGTCGGTGGAGAGTGGGTGATGTTCGGTGGAGAGAGGTCGATGTTGAGTGGAGAGTAGGTGACGTTCAGCGGAGAGTTGGCGATATGCGCTGGAGAGTGGTCGATGTCCGGTGGAGAGTGGATGATCTTCCGTGGAGAGTGGGTGATGTTCGGTGGAGAGTAGTCGATGTTCGGTGGACAGTGGTCGATGTTCGGTGGCGAGTGGGTGATGTTCACTGGAGAGTGGTCAAGGTCAGTGGAGAGTGGGTGATGCTCGGTGGAGAGTGGTCGATGTTGAGTGGATAGTGGTTAATGTTCGGTGGAGAGTGGGCGATGTTCCGAGGAGAGTGGGTGATGTTTGGTGGAGAGTGGGTGATGTTCGGTGGAGAGTAAGTGATGTTTGGTGGACAGTGGGTGATGTTCATGGAGAATGATCGATGTTTGGTGGAGAGTGGGTGATGTTCGGTGGAGCGTGGGTGATGTTCGGTGGTGAGTAAGTGATGTTTGGTGGAGAGTGATCGATGTTCGGTGGAGAGTGGTCAATGTTGGGTGGAGCGTGGGTGATGTTCGGTGGAGCGTGGGTGATGTTCGGTGGTGAGTGGGCGATGTTCGGTGGAGAGTGGGCGATGTTCGGTGGAGAGTGGTCGATGTTCGGTGGAAATTGGTCGAGGTTCGGTGGGGAGTGGGTGATGTTCGGTGGAGAGTGGTCGATGTTGAGTGGAGAGTGGTCAATGTTTGGTGGACAGTGGATGATTTTCGGTGGAGAGTGGGCGATGTTCGGTGGAGAGTGGGTGACATTCGGTGGAGAGTGGGTGATGTTCGGTGGAGAGTGGCCGATGTTCGGTGGAGAGTCGTCAATGGTTGGTGGAGAGTGGATGATGTTCGGTGGAGAGTGGGCGATGTTCGGTGGAGAGTGGGTGATGTTCACTGGAGAGTGGTCAATGTCCGGTGGACAGTGGATGATGTTCAGTGGAGAGTGGGCGATGTTTGGTGGAGAGTGGTCAATGTTCGGTGGAGAGTGGGTGATGATCGGTGGAGAGTGTTCGATGTTCGGTGGAGAGTGGTCGATGTTGAGTGGAGAGTGGTCAATGTTTGGTGGACAGTGGATGATTTTCGGTGGAGAGTGGGCGATGTTCGGTGGAGAGTGGGTGACATTCGGTGGAGAGTGGGTGATGTTCGGTGGAGAGTGGCCGATGTTCGGTGGAGAGTGGTCAATGGTTGGTGGAGAGTGGATGATGTTCGGTGGAGAGTGGGCGATGTTCGGTGGAGAGTGGGTGACGTTCGGTGTAGAGTGGTCGATGTTCTGGGGAGAGTGGGTGATGTTCGGTGGAGAGTGGATGATGTTCACTGGAGAGTGGTCAATGTTCGGTGGAGCATGGGTGATGTGCGGTGGAGTGTGGGTGATGTTCAGTGGAGAGTGGGCGATGTTTGGTGGAGAGTGGGCGATGTTCGGTGGAGAGTGGTCGATGTTCAGTGGAAATTGATCGAGGTTCGGTGGGGAGTGGGTGATGTTCGGTGGAGAGTAGGTGATGTTCGGTGGACAGTGGGTGATGTTCGTGGAGAATGATCGATGTTCGGTGGAGAGTGGGTGATGTTCGGTGGAGAGTAGGTGATGTTCGGTGGAGAGTGGTCGATGTTCGGTGGAGAGTGCTCAATGATCGGTGGAGAGTGTTCGATGTTCGGTGGAGAGTGGGTGATGTTGAGTGGAGAGTGGTCAATGTCCGGTGGACAGTGGATGATGTTCGGTGGAGAGTGGGCGATGTTCGGTGGAGAGTGGGTGACGTTCGGTGGAGAGTGGGTGATGTTTGGTGGAGAGTGGGTGATGTTCGGTGGAGAGTGGGTGATATTTGGTGGAGAGTGGGCGATGTTTGGTGGAGAGTGGTCGATGTTCGGTGGAGAGTGGATGATGTTCTGTGGAGAGTGTTCGATGTTCGGTGGAGAGTGATCGATGTTCGGTGGAGAGTGGGCGATCTTCCGTGGAGAGTGGGTGATGTTCGGTGGAGAGTGGTCGATGTTCGGTGGAGAGTGGGTGGTGTTCACTGGAGAGTGGTCAATGTCGGTGGAGAGTGGGTGATGTTCGGTGGAGAGAGTTCGATGTTGAGTGGAGAGTAGGTGACGTTCAGCGGAGAGTTGGCGATATGCGCTGGAGAGTGGTCGATGTCCGGTGGAGAGTGGATGATCTTCCGTGGAGAGTGGGTGATGTTCGGTGGAGAGTAGTCGATGTTCGGTGGACAGTGGTCGATGTTCGGTGGCGAGTGGGTGATGTTCACTGGAGAGTGGTCAAGGTCGGTGGAGAGTGGGTGATGCTCGGTGGAGAGTGGTCGATGTTGAGTGGATAGTGGTTAATGTTCGGTGGAGAGTGGGCGATGTTCCGAGGAGAGTGGGTGATGTTTGGTGGAGAGTGGGTGATGTTCGGTGGAGCGTAAGTGATGTTTGGTGGACAGTGGGTGATGTTCATGGAGAATGATCGATGTTTGGTGGAGAGTGGGTGATGTTCGGTGGAGCGTGGGTGATGTTCGGTGGTGAGTAAGTGATGTTTGGTGGAGAGTGATCGATGTTCGGTGGAGAGTGGTCAATGTTGGGTGGAGCGTGGGTGATGTTCGGTGGAGCGTGGGTGATGTTCGGTGGTGAGTGGGCGATGTTCGGTGGAGAGTGGGCGATGTTCGGTGGAGAGTAGGTGATGTTTGGTGGACAGTGGGTGATGTTCGTGGAGAATGATCGATGTTTGGTGGAGAGTGGGTGATGTTCGGTGGAGAGTGGGCGATGTTCAGGGGAGAGTTGGCGATGTTCGCTGGAGTGTGGTCGAGTTCGGTGGGGAGTGGTCGATGTTCGGTGGAGAGTGTGTGATGTTCGGTGGAGAGTGGTCGATGTTCGGTGGAGAGTGGTCAATGTTTGGTGGAGAGTGGGTGATGTTCACTGGAGAGTGGTCAATGTCCGGTGGACAGTGGATGATGTTCAGTGGAGAGTGGGCGATGTTTGGTGGAGAGTGGTCAATGTTCGGTGGAGAGTGGGTGATGATCGGTGGAGAGTGTTCGATGTTTGGTGGAGAGTGGTCGATGTTGAGTGGAGAGTGGTCAATGTTTGGTGGACAGTGGATGATTTTCGGTGGAGAGTGGGCGATGTTCGGTGGAGAGTGGGTGACATTCGGTGGAGAGTGGGTGATGTTCGGTGGAGAGTGGGCGATGTTCGGTGGAGAGTGGGTGACGTTCGGTGTAAAGTGGTCGATGTTCTGGGGAGAGTGGGTGATGTTCGGTGGAGAGTGGGTGATGTTTGGTGGAGAGTGGGTGATGTTCGGTGGAGAGTAAGTGATGTTTGGTGGACAGTGGGTGATGTTCATGGAGAATGATCGATGTTTGGTGGAGAGTGGGTGATGTTCGGTGGAGCGTGGGTGATGTTCGGTGGTGAGTAAGTGATGTTTGGTGGAGAGTGATCGATGTTCGGTGGAGAGTGGTCAATGTTGGGTGGAGCGTGGGTGATGTTCGGTGGAGCGTGGGTGATGTTCGGTGGTGAGTGGGCGATGTTCGGTGGAGAGTGGGCGATGTTCGGTGGAGAGTGGTCGATGTTCGGTGGAAATTGGTCGAGGTTCGGTGGGGAGTGGGTGATGTTCGGTGGAGAGTGGTCGATGTTGAGTGGAGAGTGGTCAATGTTTGGTGGACAGTGGATGATTTTCGGTGGAGAGTGGGCGATGTTCGGTGGAGAGTGGGTGACATTCGGTGGAGAGTGGGTGATGTTCGGTGGAGAGTGGCCGATGTTCGGTGGAGAGTCGTCAATGGTTGGTGGAGAGTGGATGATGTTCGGTGGAGAGTGGGCGATGTTCGGTGGAGAGTGGGTGATGTTCACTGGAGAGTGGTCAATGAACGGTGGACAGTGGATGATGTTCAGTGGAGAGTGGGCGATGTTTGGTGGAGAGTGGTCAATGTTCGGTGGAGAGTGGGTGATGATCGGTGGAGAGTGTTCGATGTTCGGTGGAGAGTGGTCGATGTTGAGTGGAGAGTGGTCAATGTTTGGTGGACAGTGGATGATTTTCGTTGGAGAGTGGGCGATGTTCGGTGGAGAGTGGGTGACATTCGGTGGAGAGTGGGTGATGTTCGGTGGAGAGTGGCCGATGTTCGGTGGAGAGTGGTCAATGGTTGGTGGAGAGTGGATGATGTTCGGTGGAGAGTGGGCGATGTTCGGTGGAGAGTGGGTGACGTTCGGTGTAGAGTGGTCGATGTTCTGGGGAGAGTGGGTGATGTTCGGTGGAGAGTGGATGATGTTCACTGGAGAGTGGTCAATGTTCGGTGGAGCATGGGTGATGTGCGGTGGAGTGTGGGTGATGTTCAGTGGAGAGTGGGCGATGTTTGGTGGAGAGTGGGCGATGTTCGGTGGAGAGTGGTCGATGTTCAGTGGAAATTGATCGAGGTTCGGTGGGGAGTGGGTGATGTTCGGTGGAGAGTAGGTGATGTTCGGTGGACAGTGGGTGATGTTCGTGGAGAATGATCGATGTTCGGTGGAGAGTGGGTGATGTTCGGTGGAGAGTAGGTGATGTTCGGTGGAGAGTGGTCGATGTTCGGTGGAGAGTGCTCAATGATCGGTGGAGAGTGTTCGATGTTCGGTGGAGAGTGGGTGATGTTGAGTGGAGAGTGGTCAATGTCCGGTGGACAGTGGATGATGTTCGGTGGAGAGTGGGCGATGTTCGGTGGACAGTGGGTGACGTTCGGTGGAGAGTGGGTGATGTTTGGTGGAGAGTGGGTGATGTTCGGTGGAGAGTGGGTGATATTTGGTGGAGAGTGGGCGATGTTTGGTGGAGAGTGGTCGATGTTCGGTGGAGAGTGGATGATGTTCTGTGGAGAGTGTTCGATGTTCGGTGGAGAGTGATCGATGTTCGGTGGAGAGTGGGCGATCTTCCGTGGAGAGTGGGTGATGTTCGGTGGAGAGTGGTCGATGTTCGGTGGAGAGTGGGTGGTGTTCACTGGAGAGTGGTCAATGTCGGTGGAGAGTGGGTGATGTTCGGTGGAGAGAGTTCGATGTTGAGTGGAGAGTAGGTGACGTTCAGCGGAGAGTTGGCGATATGCGCTGGAGAGTGGTCGATGTCCGGTGGAGAGTGGATGATCTTCCGTGGAGAGTGGGTGATGTTCGGTGGAGAGTAGTCGATGTTCGGTGGACAGTGGTCGATGTTCGGTGGCGAGTGGGTGATGTTCACTGGAGAGTGGTCAAGGTCGGTGGAGAGTGGGTGATGCTCGGTGGAGAGTGGTCGATGTTGAGTGGATAGTGGTTAATGTTCGGTGGAGAGTGGGCGATGTTCCGAGGAGAGTGGGTGATGTTTGGTGGAGAGTGGGTGATGTTCGGTGGAGCGTAAGTGATGTTTGGTGGACAGTGGGTGATGTTCATGGAGAATGATCGATGTTTGGTGGAGAGTGGGTGATGTTCGGTGGAGCGTGGGTGATGTTCGGTGGTGAGTAAGTGATGTTTGGTGGAGAGTGATCGATGTTCGGTGGAGAGTGGTCAATGTTGGGTGGAGCGTGGGTGATGTTCGGTGGAGCGTGGGTGATGTTCGGTGGTGAGTGGGCGATGTTCGGTGGAGAGTGGGCGATGTTCGGTGGAGAGTAGGTGATGTTTGGTGGACAGTGGGTGATGTTCGTGGAGAATGATCGATGTTTGGTGGAGAGTGGGTGATGTTCGGTGGAGAGTGGGCGATGTTCAGGGGAGAGTTGGCGATGTTCGCTGGAGTGTGGTCGAGTTCGGTGGGGAGTGGTCGATGTTCGGTGGAGAGTGTGTGATGTTCGGTGGAGAGTGGTCGATGTTCGGTGGAGAGTGGTCAATGTTTGGTGGAGAGTGGGTGATGTTCACTGGAGAGTGGTCAATGTCCGGTGGACAGTGGATGATGTTCAGTGGAGAGTGGGCGATGTTTGGTGGAGAGTGGTCAATGTTCGGTGGAGAGTGGGTGATGATCGGTGGAGAGTGTTCGATGTTTGGTCGATGTTGAGTGGAGAGTGGTCAATGTTTGGTGGACAGTGGATGATTTTCGGTGGAGAGTGGGCGATGTTCGGTGGAGAGTGGGTGACATTCGGTGGAGAGTGGGTGATGTTCGGTGGAGAGTGGGCGATGTTCGGTGGAGAGTGGGTGACGTTCGGTGTAAAGTGGTCGATGTTCTGGGGAGAGTGGGTGATGTTCGGTGGAGAGTGGATGATGTTCGGTGGAGAGTGTGTGATGTTCACTGGAGAGTGGTCAATGTTCGGTGGAGCATGGGTGATGTTCGGTGGAGTGTGGGTGATGTTCAGTGGAGAGTGGGCGATGTTTGGTGGAGAGTGGGCGATGTTCGGTGGAGAGTGGTCGATGTTCAGTGGAAATTGATCGAGGTTCGGTGGGGAGTGGGTGATGTTCGGTGGAGAGTAGGTGATGTTCGGTGGACAGTGGGTGATGTTCGTGGAGAATGATCGATGTTCGGTGGAGAGTGGGTGATGTTCGGTGGAGAGTAGGTGATGTTCGGTGGAGAGTGGTCGATGTTCGGTGGAGAGTGCTCAATGATCGGTGGAGAGTGTTCGATGTTCGGTGGAGAGTGGGTGATGTTGAGTGGAGAGTGAGTGACGTTCGGTGGAGAGTGGGTGATGTTCGGTGGAGAGTGGTCAATGTTTGGTGGACAGTGGATGATGTTCGGTGGAGAGTGGGCGATGTTCGGTGGAGAGTGGGTGACATTCGGTGGAGAGTGGGTGATGTTCGGTGGAGAGTGGGCGATGTTCGGTGGAGAGTGGGTGACGTTCGGTGGAGAGTGGGTGATGTTTGGTGGAGAGTGGATGATGTTCGGTGGAGAGTGGGCGATGTTCGGTGGAGAGTGGGTGATGTTCGGTGAAGAGTGGGCGATCTTCCGTGGAGAATGGGTGATGTTCGGTGGAGAGTGATCGATGTTCGGTGGAGAGTGGGCGATCTTCCGTGGAGAGTGGGTGATGTTCGGTGGAGAGTGGTCGATGTTCGGTGGAGAGTGGGTGGTGTTCACTGGAGAGTGGTCAATGTCGGTGGAGAGTGGGTGATGTTCGGTGGAGAGTGGTCGATGTTGAGTGGAGAGTAGGTGACGTTCAGCGGAGATTTGGCGATATTCGCTGGAGAGTGGTTGATGTCCGGTGGAGAGTGGATGATCTTCCGTGGAGAGTGGGTGATGTTCGGTGGAGAGTAGTCGATGTTCGGTGGAGAGTGGTCGATGTTCGGTGGCGAGTGGGTGATGTTCACTGGAGAGTGGTCAAGGTCGGTGGAGAGTGGGTGATGCTCGGTGGAGAGTGGTCGATGTTGAGTGGAGAGTGGATAATGTTCGGTGGAGAGTGGGCGATGATCCGGGGAGAGTGGGTGATGTTTGGTGGAGAGTGGGTGATGTTCGGTGGAGAGTGGGTGATGTTTGGTGGAGAGTGATCGATGTTCGGTGGAGAGTGGTCAATGTTCGGTGGAGCGTGGGTGATGTTCGGTGGAGCGTGGGTGATGTTCGGTGGAGAGTGCTCAATGTTCGGTGGAGAGTGTTCGATGTTCGGTGGAGAGTGGGTGATGTTGAGTGGAGAGTGGGTGACGTTCGGTGGAGAGTGGGTGATGTTGAGTGGAGAGTGGTCAATGTTTGGTGGACAGTGGATGATGTTCGGTGGAGAGTGGGCGATGTTCGGTGGAGAGTGGGTGACATTCGGTGGAGAGTGGGTGATGTTCGGTGGAGAGTGGGCGATGTTCGGTGGAGAGTGTTCGATGTTCGGTGGAGAGTGGTCGATGTTGAGTGGAGAGTGGTCAATGTTTGGTGGACAGTGGATGATTTTCGGTGGAGAGTGGGTGATGTTCGGTGGAGAGTGGCCGATGTTCGGTGGAGAGTGGTCAATGTTTGGTGGAGAGTGCATGATGTTCGGTGGAGAGTGGGCGATGTTCGGTGGAGAGTGGGTGACGTTCGGTGGAGAGTGGGTGATGTTTGGTGGAGAGTGGTTGATGTTCGGTGGAGAGTGGGCGATATTTGGTGGAGAGTGGGCGATGTTTGGTGGAGAGTGGTCGATGTTCGGTGGAGAGTGGTCGATGTTCTGGGGAGAGTGGATGATGTTCGGTGGAGAGTGGTCCATGTTCGGTGGAGAGTGGGCGATGTTCGGTGGAGAGTGGGCGAGCTTCGGTGGAGAGTGGGTGATGTTCTGTGGAGAGTGGGTGACGTTTGGTGGAGAGTGGGCGATGTTCGGTGGAGAGTGGTCAATGTTTGGTGGAGAGTGGATGATGTTCGGTGGAGAGTGGGCGATGTTCGGTGGAGAGTGGGTGACGTTCGGTGGAGAGTGGGTGATGTTTGGTGGAGAGTGGGTGATGTTCAGTGGAAATTGATCGAGGTTCGGTGGGGAGTGGGTGATGTTCGGTGGAGAGTAGGTGATGTTCGGTGGACAGTGGGTGATGTTCGTGGAGAATGATCGATGTTCGGTGGAGAGTGGGTGATGTTCGGTGGAGAGTAGGTGATGTTCGGTGGAGAGTGGTCGATGTTCGGTGGAGAGTGCTCAATGATCGGTGGAGAGTGTTCGATGTTCGGTGGAGAGTGGGTGATGTTGAGTGGAGAGTGGTCAATGTCCGGTGGACAGTGGATGATTTTCGGTGGAGAGTGGGCGATGTTCGGTGGAGAGTGGGTGACGTTCGGTGGAGAGTGGGTGATGTTTGGTGGAGAGTGGGTGATGTTCGGTGGAGAGTGGGTGACATTCGGTGGAGAGTGGGCGATGTTTGGTGGAGAGTGGTCGATGTTCGTTGGAGAGTGGATGATGTTCTGTGGAGAGTGTTCGATGTTCGGTGGAGAGTGTGCGATGTTCGGTGGAGAGTGGGCGATCTTCCGTGGAGAGTGGGTGATGTTCGGTGGAGAGAGGTCGATGTTCGGTGGAGAGTGGGTGGTGTTCACTGGAGAGTGGTCAATGTCGGTGGAGAGTGGGTGATGTTCGGTGGAGAGTGGTCGATGTTGAGTGGAGAGTAGGTGACGTTCAGCGGAGAGTTGGCGATATTCGCTGGAGAGTGGTTGATGTCCGGTGGAGAGTGGATGATCTTCCGTGGAGAGTGGGTGATGTTCGGTGGAGAGTAGTCGATGTTCGGTGGAGAGTGGTCGATGTTCGGTGGCGAGTGGGTGATGTTCACTGGAGAGTGGTCAAGGTCGGTGGAGAGTGGGTGATGCTCGGTGGAGAGTGGTCGATGTTGAGTGGAGAGTGGTTAATGTTCGGTGGAGAGTGGGCGATGTTCCGGGGAGAGTGGGTGATGTTTGGTGGAGAGTGGGTGATGTTCGGTGGAGAGTGGGTGATGTTTGGTGGAGAGTGATCGATGTTCGGTGGAGAGTGGTCAATGTTCGGTGGAGAGTGGGTGATGTTCGGTGGAGCGTGGGTGATGTTCGGTGGAGAGTGCTCAATGTTCGGTGGAGAGTGTTCGATGTTCGGTGGAGAGTGGGTGATGTTGAGTGGAGAGTGGGTGACGTTCGGTGGAGAGTTGGTGATGTTGAGTGGAGAGTGGTCAATGTTTGGTGGACAGTGGATGATGTTCGGTGGAGAGTGGGCGATGTTCGGTGGAGAGTGGGTGACATTCGGTGGAGAGTGTTCGATGTTCGGTGGAGAGTGGTCGATGTTGAGTGGAGAGTGGTCAATGTTTGGTGGACAGTGGATGATTTTCGGTGGAGAGTGGGTGATGTTCGGTGGAGAGTGGCCGATGTTCGGTGGAGAGTGGTCAATGTTTGGTGGAGAGTGCATGATGTTCGGTGGAGAGTGGGCGATGTTTGGTGGAGAGTGGTTGATGTTCGGTGGAGAGTGGGCGATATTTGGTGGAGAGTGGGCGATGTTTGGTGGAGAGTGGTCGATGTTCGGTGGAGAGTGGTCGATGTTCTGGGGAGAGTGGATGATGTTCGGTGGAGAGTGGTCCATGTTCGGTGGAGAGTGGGCGATGTTCGGTGGAGAGTGGGCGAGCTTCGGTGGAGAGTGGGTGATGTTCTGTGGAGAGTGGATGATGTTCGGTGGAGAGTGGGCGATGTTCGGTGGAGAGTGGGTGACGTTCGGTGGAGAGTGGGTGATGTTTGGTGGAGAGTGGGTGATGTTCAGTGGAAATTGATCGAGGTTCGGTGGGGAGTGGGTGATGTTCGGTGGAGAGTAGGTGATGTTTGGTGGACAGTGGGTGATGTTCGTGGAGAATGATCGATGTTTGGTGGAGAGTGGGTGATGTTCGGTGGAGAGTGGGCGATGTTCAGGGGAGAGTTGGCGATGTTCGCTGGAGTGTGGTCGAGTTCGGTGGGGAGTGGTCGATGTTCGGTGGAGAGTGTGTGATGTTCGGTGGAGAGTGGTCGATGTTCGGTGGAGAGTGGTCAATGTTTGGTGGAGAGTGGGTGATGTTCACTGGAGAGTGGTCAATGTCCGGTGGACAGTGGATGATGTTCAGTGGAGAGTGGGCGATGTTTGGTGGAGAGTGGTCAATGTTCGGTGGAGAGTGGGTGATGATCGGTGGAGAGTGTTCGATGTTTGGTGGAGAGTGGTCGATGTTGAGTGGAGAGTGGTCAATGTTTGGTGGACAGTGGATGATTTTCGGTGGAGAGTGGGCGATGTTCGGTGGAGAGTGGGTGACATTCGGTGGAGAGTGGGTGATGTTCGGTGGAGAGTGGGCGATGTTCGGTGGAGAGTGGGTGACGTTCGGTGTAAAGTGGTCGATGTTCTGGGGAGAGTGGGTGATGTTCGGTGGAGAGTGGATGATGTTCGGTGGAGAGTGTGTGATGTTCACTGGAGAGTGGTCAATGTTCGGTGGAGCATGGGTGATGTTCGGTGGAGTGTGGGTGATGTTCAGTGGAGAGTGGGCGATGTTTGGTGGAGAGTGGGCGATGTTCGGTGGAGAGTGGTCGATGTTCAGTGGAAATTGATCGAGGTTCGGTGGGGAGTGGGTGATGTTCGGTGGAGAGTAGGTGATGTTCGGTGGACAGTGGGTGATGTTCGTGGAGAATGATCGATGTTCGGTGGAGAGTGGGTGATGTTCGGTGGAGAGTAGGTGATGTTCGGTGGAGAGTGGTCGATGTTCGGTGGAGAGTGCTCAATGATCGGTGGAGAGTGTTCGATGTTCGGTGGAGAGTGGGTGATGTTGAGTGGAGAGTGAGTGACGTTCGGTGGAGAGTGGGTGATGTTCGGTGGAGAGTGGTCAATGTTTGGTGGACAGTGGATGATGTTCGGTGGAGAGTGGGCGATGTTCGGTGGAGAGTGGGTGACATTCGGTGGAGAGTGGGTGATGTTCGGTGGAGAGTGGGCGATGTTCGGTGGAGAGTGGGTGACGTTCGGTGGAGAGTGGGTGATGTTTGGTGGAGAGTGGATGATGTTCGGTGGAGAGTGGGCGATGTTCGGTGGAGAGTGGGTGACGTTCGGTGGAGAGTGGGTGGTGTTTGGTGGAGAGTGGGTGATGTTCGGTGAAGAGTGGGCGATCTTCCGTGGAGAATGGGTGATGTTCGGTGGAGAGTGATCGATGTTCGGTGGAGAGTGGGCGATCTTCCGTGGAGAGTGGGTGATGTTCGGTGGAGAGTGGTCGATGTTCGGTGGAGAGTGGGTGGTGTTCACTGGAGAGTGGTCAATGTCGGTGGAGAGTGGGTGATGTTCGGTGGAGAGTGGTCGATGTTGAGTGGAGAGTAGGTGACGTTCAGCGGAGATTTGGCGATATTCGCTGGAGAGTGGTTGATGTCCGGTGGAGAGTGGATGATCTTCCGTGGAGAGTGGGTGATGTTCGGTGGAGAGTAGTCGATGTTCGGTGGAGAGTGGTCGATGTTCGGTGGCGAGTGGGTGATGCTCACTGGAGAGTGGTCAAGGTCGGTGGAGAGTGGGCGATGTTTGGTGGAGAGTGGTCGATGTTCGGTGGAGAGTGGTCGATGTTCTGGGGAGAGTGGATGATGTTCGGTGGAGAGTGGTCCATGTTCGGTGGAGAGTGGGCGATGTTCGGTGGAGAGTGGGCGAGCTTCGGTGGAGAGTAGGTGATGTTCTGTGGAGAGTGGGTGACGTTTGGTGGAGAGTGGGCGATGTTCGGTGGAGAGTGGTCAATGTTTGGTGGAGAGTGGATGATGTTCGGTGGAGAGTGGGCGATGTTCGGTGGAGAGTGGGTGACGTTCGGTGGAGAGTGGGTGAGCTTTGGTGGAGAGTGGGTGATGTTCAGTGGAAATTGATCGAGGTTCGGTGGGGAGTGGGTGATGTTCGGTGGAGAGTAGGTGATGTTCGGTGGACAGTGGGTGATGTTCGTGGAGAATGATCGATGTTCGGTGGAGAGTGGGTGATGTTCGGTGGAGAGTAGGTGATGTTCGGTGGAGAGTGGTCGATGTTCGGTGGAGAGTGCTCAATGATCGGTGGAGAGTGTTCGATGTTCGGTGGAGAGTGGGTGATGTTGAGTGGAGAGTGGTCAATGTCCGGTGGACAGTGGATGATTTTCGGTGGAGAGTGGGCGATGTTCGGTGGAGAGTGGGTGACGTTCGGTGGAGAGTGGGTGATGTTTGGTGGAGAGTGGGTGATGTTCGGTGGAGAGTGGGTGACATTCGGTGGAGAGTGGGCGATGTTTGGTGGAGAGTGGTCGATGTTCGTTGGAGAGTGGATGATGTTCTGTGGAGAGTGTTCGATGTTCGGTGGAGAGTGTGCGATGTTCGGTGGAGAGTGGGCGATCTTCCGTGGAGAGTGGGTGATGTTCGGTGGAGAGAGGTCGATGTTCGGTGGAGAGTGGGTGGTGTTCACTGGAGAGTGGTCAATGTCGGTGGAGAGTGGGTGATGTTCGGTGGAGAGTGGTCGATGTTGAGTGGAGAGTAGGTGACGTTCAGCGGAGAGTAAGCGATATTCGCTGGAGAGTGGTTGATGTCCGGTGGAGAGTGGATGATCTTCCGTGGAGAGTGGGTGATGTTCGGTGGAGAGTAGTCGATGTTCGGTGGAGAGTGGTCGATGTTCGGTGGCGAGTGGGTGATGTTCACTGGAGAGTGGTCAAGGTCGGTGGAGAGTGGGTGATGCTCGGTGGAGAGTGGTCGATGTTGAGTGGAGAGTGGTTAATGTTCGGTGGAGAGTGGGCGATGTTCCGGGGAGAGTGGGTGATGTTTGGTGGAGAGTGGGTGATGTTCGGTGGAGAGTGGGTGATGTTTGGTGGAGAGTGATCGATGTTCGGTGGAGAGTGGTCAATGTTCGGTGGAGCGTGGGTGATGTTCGGTGGAGCGTGGGTGATGTTCGGTGGAGAGTGCTCAATGTTCGGTGGAGAGTGTTCGATGTTCGGTGGAGAGTGGGTGATGTTGAGTGGAGAGTGGGTGACGTTCGGTGGAGAGTTGGTGATGTTGAGTGGAGAGTGGTCAATGTTTGGTGGACAGTGGATGATGTTCGGTGGAGAGTGGGCGATGTTCGGTGGAGAGTGGGTGACATTCGGTGGAGAGTGGGTGATGTTCGGGGGAGAGTGGGCGATGTTCGGTGGAGAGTGTTCGATGTTCGGTGGAGAGTGGTCGATGTTGAGTGGAGAGTGGTCAATGTTTGGTGGACAGTGGATGATTTTCGGTGGAGAGTGGGTGATGTTCGGTGGAGAGTGGCCGATGTTCGGTGGAGAGTGGTCAATGTTTGGTGGAGAGTGCATGATGTTCGGTGGAGAGTGGGCGATGTTTGGTGGAGAGTGGTTGATGTTCGGTGGAGAGTGGGCGATATTTGGTGGAGAGTGGGCGATGTTTGGTGGAGAGTGGTCGATGTTCGGTGGAGAGTGGTCGATGTTCTGGGGAGAGTGGATGATGTTCGGTGGAGAGTGGTCCATGTTCGGTGGAGAGTGGGCGATGTTCGGTGGAGAGTGGGCGAGCTTCGGTGGAGAGTAGGTGATGTTCTGTGGAGAGTGGATGATGTTCGGTGGAGAGTGGGCGATGTTCGGTGGAGAGTGGGTGACGTTCGGTGGAGAGTGGGTGATGTTTGGTGGAGAGTGGGTGATGTTCAGTGGAAATTGATCGAGGTTCGGTGGGGAGTGGGTGATGTTCGGTGGAGAGTAGGTGATGTTCGGTGGACAGTGGGTGATGTTCGTGGAGAATGATCGATGTTCGGTGGAGAGTGGGTGATGTTCGGTGGAGAGTAGGTGATGTTCGGTGGAGAGTGGTCGATGTTCGGTGGAGAGTGCTCAATGATCGGTGGAGAGTGTTCGATGTTCGGTGGAGAGTGGGTGATGTTGAGTGGAGAGTGGTCAATGTCCGGTGGACAGTGGATGATTTTCGGTGGAGAGTGGGCGATGTTCGGTGGAGAGTGGGTGACGTTCGGTGGAGAGTGGGTGATGTTTGGTGGAGAGTGGGTGATGTTCGGTGGAGAGTGGGTGATATTTGGTGGAGAGTGGGCGATGTTTGGTGGAGAGTGGTCGATGTTCGGTGGAGAGTGGATGATGTTCTGTGGAGAGTGTTCGATGTTCGGTGGAGAGTGTGCGATGTTCGGTGGAGAGTGGGCGATCTTCCGTGGAGAGTGGGTGATGTTCGGTGGAGAGTGGTCGATGTTCGGTGGAGAGTGGGTGGTGTTCACTGGAGAGTGGTCAATGTCGGTGGAGAGTGGGTGATGTTCGGTGGAGAGAGGTCGATGTTGAGTGGAGAGTAGGTGACGTTCGGTGGAGAGTGGGTGATGTTGAGTGGAGAGTGGTCAATGTTTGGTGGACAGTGGATGATGTTCGGTGGAGAGTGGGCGATGTTCGGTGGAGAGTGGGTGACATTCGGTGGAGAGTGGGTGATGTTCGGTGGAGAGTGGGCGATGTTCGGTGGAGAGTGTTCGATGTTCGGTGGAGAGTGGTCGATGTTGAGTGGAGAGTGGTCAATGTTTGGTGGACAGTGGATGATTTTCGGTGGAGAGTGGGTGATGTTCGGTGGAGAGTGGCCGATGTTCGGTGGAGAGTGGTCAATGTTTGGTGGAGAGTGCATGATGTTCGGTGGAGAGTGGGCGATGTTCGGTGGAGAGTGGGTGACGTTCGGTGGAGAGTGGGTGATGTTTGGTGGAGAGTGGTTGATGTTCGGTGGAGAGTGGGCGATATTTGGTGGAGAGTGGGCGATGTTTGGTGGAGAGTGGTCGATGTTCGGTGGAGAGTGGTCGATGTTCTGGGGAGAGTGGATGATGTTCGGTGGAGAGTGGTCCATGTTCGGTGGAGAGTGGGCGATGTTCGGTGGAGAGTGGGCGAGCTTCGGTGGAGAGTGGGTGATGTTCTGTGGCGAGTGGATGATGTTCGTTGGAGAGTGGGCGATGTTCGGTGGAGAGTGGGTGACGTTCGGTGGAGAGTGGGTGATGTTTGGTGGAGAGTGGGTGATGTTCAGTGGAAATTGATCGAGGTTCGGTGGGGAGTGGGTGATGTTCGGTGGAGAGTAGGTGATGTTCGGTGGACAGTGGGTGATGTTCGTGGAGAATGATCGATGTTCGGTGGAGAGTGGGTGATGTTCGGTGGAGAGTAGGTGATGTTCGGTGGAGAGTGGTCGATGTTCGGTGGCGAGTGGGTGATGTTCACTGGAGAGTGGTCAAGGTCGGTGGAGAGTGGGTGATGCTCGGTGGAGAGTGGTCGATGTTGAGTGGAGAGTGGATAATGTTCGGTGGAGAGTGGGCGATGATCCGGGGAGAGTGGGTGATGTTTGGTGGAGAGTGGGTGATGTTCGGTGGAGAGTGGGTGATGTTTGGTGGAGAGTGATCGATGTTCGGTGGAGAGTGGTCAATGTTCGGTGGAGCGTGGGTGATGTTCGGTGGAGCGTGGGTGATGTTCGGTGGAGAGTGCTCAATGTTCGGTGGAGAGTGTTCGATGTTCGGTGGAGAGTGGGTGATGTTGAGTGGAGAGTGGGTGACGTTCGGTGGAGAGTGGGTGATGTTGAGTGGAGAGTGGTCAATGTTTGGTGGACAGTGGATGATGTTCGGTGGAGAGTGGGCGATGTTCGGTGGAGAGTGGGTGACATTCGGTGGAGAGTGGGTGATGTTCGGTGGAGAGTGGGCGATGTTCGGTGGAGAGTGTTCGATGTTCGGTGGAGAGTGGTCGATGTTGAGTGGAGAGTGGTCAATGTTTGGTGGACAGTGGATGATTTTCGGTGGAGAGTGGCCGATGTTCGGTGGAGAGTGGTCAACGTTTGGTGGAGAGTGCATGATGTTCGGTGGAGAGTGGGCGATGTTCGGTGGAGAGTGGGTGACGTTCGGTGGAGAGTGGGTGATGTTTGGTGGAGAGTGGTTGATGTTCGGTGGAGAGTGGGCGATATTTGGTGGAGAGTGGGCGATGTTTGGTGGAGAGTGGTCGATGTTCGGTGGAGAGTGGTCGATGTTCTGGTGAGAGTGGATGATGTTCGGTGGAGAGTGGTCCATGTTCGGTGGAGAGTGGGCGATGTTCGGTGGAGAGTGGGCGAGCTTCGGTGGAGAGTGGGTGATGTTCTGTGGAGAGTGGGTGACGTTTGGTGGAGAGTGGGCGATGTTCGGTGGAGAGTGGTCAATGTTTGGTGGAGAGTGGATGATGTTCGGTGGAGAGTGGGCGATGTTCGGTGGAGAGTGGGTGACGTTCGGTGGAGAGTGGGTGAGCTTTGGTGGAGAGTGGGTGATGTTCAGTGGAAATTGATCGAGGTTCGGTGGGGAGTGGGTGATGTTCGGTGGAGAGTAGGTGATGTTCGGTGGACAGTGGGTGATGTTCGTGGAGAATGATCGATGTTCGGTGGAGAGTGGGTGATGTTCGGTGGAGAGTAGGTGATGTTCGGTGGAGAGTGGTCGATGTTCGGTGGAGAGTGCTCAATGATCGGTGGAGAATGTTCGATGTTCGGTGGAGAGTGGGTGATGTTGAGTGGAGAGTGGTCAATGTCCGGTGGACAGTGGATGATTTTCGGTGGAGAGTGGGCGATGTTCGGTGGAGAGTGGGTGACGTTCGGTGGAGAGTGGGTGATGTTTGGTGGAGAGTGGGTGATGTTCGGTGGAGAGTGGGTGACATTCGGTGGAGAGTGGGCGATGTTTGGTGGAGAGTGGTCGATGTTCGTTGGAGAGTGGATGATGTTCTGTGGAGAGTGTTCGATGTTCGGTGGAGAGTGTGCGATGTTCGGTGGAGAGTGGGCGATCTTCCGTGGAGAGTGGGTGATGTTCGGTGGAGAGAGGTCGATGTTCGGTGGAGAGTGGGTGGTGTTCACTGGAGAGTGGTCAATGTCGGTGGAGAGTGGGTGATGTTCGGTGGAGAGTGGTCGATGTTGAGTGGAGAGTAGGTGACGTTCAGCGGAGAGTAAGCGATATTCGCTGGAGAGTGGTTGATGTCCGGTGGAGAGTGGATGATCTTCCGTGGAGAGTGGGTGATGTTCGGTGGAGAGTAGTCGATGTTCGGTGGAGAGTGGTCGATGTTCGGTGGCGAGTGGGTGATGTTCACTGGAGAGTGGTCAAGGTCGGTGGAGAGTGGGTGATGCTCGGTGGAGAGTGGTCGATGTTGAGTGGAGAGTGGTTAATGTTCGGTGGAGAGTGGGCGATGTTCCGGGGAGAGTGGGTGATGTTTGGTGGAGAGTGGGTGATGTTCGGTGGAGAGTGGGTGATGTTTGGTGGAGAGTGATCGATGTTCGGTGGAGAGTGGTCAATGTTCGGTGGAGCGTGGGTGATGTTCGGTGGAGCGTGGGTGATGTTCGGTGGAGAGTGCTCAATGTTCGGTGGAGAGTGTTCGATGTTCGGTGGAGAGTGGGTGATGTTGAGTGGAGAGTGGGTGACGTTCGGTGGAGAGTTGGTGATGTTGAGTGGAGAGTGGTCAATGTTTGGTGGACAGTGGATGATGTTCGGTGGAGAGTGGGCGATGTTCGGTGGAGAGTGGGTGACATTCGGTGGAGAGTGGGTGATGTTCGGGGGAGAGTGGGCGATGTTCGGTGGAGAGTGTTCGATGTTCGGTGGAGAGTGGTCGATGTTGAGTGGAGAGTGGTCAATGTTTGGTGGACAGTGGATGATTTTCGGTGGAGAGTGGGTGATGTTCGGTGGAGAGTGGCCGATGTTCGGTGGAGAGTGGTCAATGTTTGGTGGAGAGTGCATGATGTTCGGTGGAGAGTGGGCGATGTTTGGTGGAGAGTGGTTGATGTTCGGTGGAGAGTGGGCGATATTTGGTGGAGAGTGGGCGATGTTTGGTGGAGAGTGGTCGATGTTCGGTGGAGAGTGGTCGATGTTCTGGGGAGAGTGGATGATGTTCGGTGGAGAGTGGTCCATGTTCGGTGGAGAGTGGGCGATGTTCGGTGGAGAGTGGGCGAGCTTCGGTGGAGAGTAGGTGATGTTCTGTGGAGAGTGGATGATGTTCGGTGGAGAGTGGGCGATGTTCGGTGGAGAGTGGGTGACGTTCGGTGGAGAGTGGGTGATGTTTGGTGGAGAGTGGGTGATGTTCAGTGGAAATTGATCGAGGTTCGGTGGGGAGTGGGTGATGTTCGGTGGAGAGTAGGTGATGTTCGGTGGACAGTGGGTGATGTTCGTGGAGAATGATCGATGTTCGGTGGAGAGTGGGTGATGTTCGGTGGAGAGTAGGTGATGTTCGGTGGAGAGTGGTCGATGTTCGGTGGAGAGTGCTCAATGATCGGTGGAGAGTGTTCGATGTTCGGTGGAGAGTGGGTGATGTTGAGTGGAGAGTGGTCAATGTCCGGTGGACAGTGGATGATTTTCGGTGGAGAGTGGGCGATGTTCGGTGGAGAGTGGGTGACGTTCGGTGGAGAGTGGGTGATGTTTGGTGGAGAGTGGGTGATGTTCGGTGGAGAGTGGGTGATATTTGGTGGAGAGTGGGCGATGTTTGGTGGAGAGTGGTCGATGTTCGGTGGAGAGTGGATGATGTTCTGTGGAGAGTGTTCGATGTTCGGTGGAGAGTGTGCGATGTTCGGTGGAGAGTGGGCGATCTTCCGTGGAGAGTGGGTGATGTTCGGTGGAGAGTGGTCGATGTTCGGTGGAGAGTGGGTGGTGTTCACTGGAGAGTGGTCAATGTCGGTGGAGAGTGGGTGATGTTCGGTGGAGAGAGGTCGATGTTGAGTGGAGAGTAGGTGACGTTCGGTGGAGAGTGGGTGATGTTGAGTGGAGAGTGGTCAATGTTTGGTGGACAGTGGATGATGTTCGGTGGAGAGTGGGCGATGTTCGGTGGAGAGTGGGTGACATTCGGTGGAGAGTGGGTGATGTTCGGTGGAGAGTGGGCGATGTTCGGTGGAGAGTGTTCGATGTTCGGTGGAGAGTGGTCGATGTTGAGTGGAGAGTGGTCAATGTTTGGTGGACAGTGGATGATTTTCGGTGGAGAGTGGGTGATGTTCGGTGGAGAGTGGCCGATGTTCGGTGGAGAGTGGTCAATGTTTGGTGGAGAGTGCATGATGTTCGGTGGAGAGTGGGCGATGTTCGGTGGAGAGTGGGTGACGTTCGGTGGAGAGTGGGTGATGTTTGGTGGAGAGTGGTTGATGTTCGGTGGAGAGTGGGCGATATTTGGTGGAGAGTGGGCGATGTTTGGTGGAGAGTGGTCGATGTTCGGTGGAGAGTGGTCGATGTTCTGGGGAGAGTGGATGATGTTCGGTGGAGAGTGGTCCATGTTCGGTGGAGAGTGGGCGATGTTCGGTGGAGAGTGGGCGAGCTTCGGTGGAGAGTGGGTGATGTTCTGTGGCGAGTGGATGATGTTCGGTGGAGAGTGGGCGATGTTCGGTGGAGAGTGGGTGACGTTCGGTGGAGAGTGGGTGATGTTTGGTGGAGAGTGGGTGATGTTCAGTGGAAATTGATCGAGGTTCGGTGGGGAGTGGGTGATGTTCGGTGGAGAGTAGGTGATGTTCGGTGGACAGTGGGTGATGTTCGTGGAGAATGATCGATGTTCGGTGGAGAGTGGGTGATGTTCGGTGGAGAGTAGGTGATGTTCGGTGGAGAGTGGTCGATGTTCGGTGGAGAGTGCTCAATGATCGGTGGAGAGTGTTCGATGTTCGGTGGAGAGTGGGTGATGTTGAGTGGAGAGTGGTCAATGTCCGGTGGACAGTGGATGATTTTCGGTGGAGAGTGGGCGATGTTCGGTGGAGAGTGGGTGACGTTCGGTGGAGAGTGGGTGATGTTTGGTGGAGAGTGGGTGATGTTCGGTGGAGAGTGGGTGATATTTGGTGGAGAGTGGGCGATGTTTGGTGGAGAGTGGTCGATGTTCGGTGGAGAGTGGATGATGTTCTGTGGAGAGTGTTCGATGTTCGGTGGAGAGTGTGCGATGTTCGGTGGAGAGTGGGCGATCTTCCGTGGAGAGTGGGTGATGTTCGGTGGAGAGTGGTCGATGTTCGGTGGAGAGTGGGTGGTGTTCACTGGAGAGTGGTCAATGTCGGTGGAGAGTGGGTGATGTTCGGTGGAGAGAGGTCGATGTTGAGTGGAGAGTAGGTGACGTTCAGCGGAGAGTTGGCGATATGCGCTGGAGAGTGGTCGATGTCCAGTGGAGAGTGGATGATCTTCCGTGGAGAGTGGGTGATGTTCGGTGGAGAGTAGTCGATGTTCGGTGGACAGTGGTCGATGTTCGGTGGCGAGTGGGTGATGTTCACTGGAGAGTGGTCAAGGTCGGTGGAGAGTGGGTGATGCTCGGTGGAGAGTGGTCGATGTTGAGTGGATAGTGGTTAATGTTCGGTGGAGAGTGGGCGATGTTCCGAGGAGAGTGGGTGATGTTTGGTGCAGAGTGGGTGATGTTCGGTGGAGAGTAAGTGATGTTTGGTGGACAGTGGGTGATGTTCATGGAGAATGATCGATGTTTGGTGGAGAGTGGGTGATGTTCGGTGGAGCGTGGGTGATGTTCGGTGGTGAGTAAGTGATGTTTGGTGGAGAGTGATCGATGTTCGGTGGAGAGTGGTCAATGTTGGGTGGAGCGTGGGTGATGTTCGGTGGAGCGTGGGTGATGTTCGGTGGTGAGTGGGCGATGTTCGGTGGAGAGTGGGCGATGTTCGGTGGAGAGTGGTCGATGTTCGGTGGAAATTGGTCGAGGTTCGGTGGGGAGTGGGTGATGTTCGGTGGAGAGTAGGTGATGTTTGGTGGACAGTGGGTGATGTTCGTGGAGAATGATCGATGTTTGGTGGAGAGTGGGTGATGTTCGGTGGAGAGTGGGCGATGTTCAGGGGAGAGTTGGCGATGTTCGCTGGAGTGTGGTCGATGTTCGGTGGGGAGTGGTCGATGTTCGGTGGAGAGTGTGTGATGTTCGGTGGAGAGTGGTCGATGTTCGGTGGAGAGTGGTCAATGTTTGGTGGAGAGTGGGTGATGTTCACTGGAGAGTGGTCAATGTCCGGTGGACAGTGGATGATGTTCAGTGGAGAGTGGGCGATGTTTGGTGGAGAGTGGTCAATGTTCGGTGGAGAGTGGGTGATGATCGGTGGAGAGTGTTCGATGTTTGGTGGAGAGTGGTCGATGTTGAGTGGAGAGTGGTCAATGTTTGGTGGACAGTGGATGATTTTCGGTGGAGAGTGGGCGATGTTCGGTGGAGAGTGGGTGACATTCGGTGGAGAGTGGGTGATGTTCGGTGGAGAGTGGCCGATGTTCGGTGGAGAGTGGTCAATGGTTGGTGGAGAGTGGATGATGTTCGGTGGAGAGTGGGCGATGTTCGGTGGAGAGTGGGTGACGTTCGGTGTAAAGTGGTCGATGTTCTGGGGAGAGTGGGTGATGTTCGGTGGAGAGTGGATGATATTCGGTGGAGAGTGTGTGATGTTCACTGGAGAGTGGTCAATGTTCGGTGGAGCATGGGTGATGTTCGGTGGAGTGTGGGTGATGTTCAGTGGAGAGTGGGCGATGTTTGGTGGAGAGTGGGCGATGTTCGGTGGAGAGTGGTCGATGTTCAGTGGAAATTGATCGAGGTTCGGTGGGGAGTGGGTGATGTTCGGTGGAGAGTAGGTGATGTTCGGTGGACAGTGGGTGATGTTCGTGGAGAATGATCGATGTTCGGTGGAGAGTGGGTGATGTTCGGTGGAGAGTAGGTGATGTTCGGTGGAGAGTGGTCGATGTTCGGTGGAGAGTGCTCAATGATCGGTGGAGAGTGTTCGATGTTCGGTGGAGAGTGGGTGATGTTGAGTGGAGAGTGAGTGACGTTCGGTGGAGAGTGGGTGATGTTCGGTGGAGAGTGGTCAATGTTTGGTGGACAGTGGATGATGTTCGGTGGAGAGTGGGCGATGTTCGGTGGAGAGTGGGTGACATTCGGTGGAGAGTGGGTGATGTTCGGTGGAGAGTGGGCGATGTTCGGTGGAGAGTGGGTGACGTTCGGTGGAGAGTGGGTGATGTTTGGTGGAGAGTGGATGATGTTCGGTGGAGAGTGGGCGATGTTCGGTGGAGAGTGGGTGACGTTCGGTGGAGAGTGGGTGATGTTTGGTGGAGAGTGGGTGATGTTCGGTGAAGAGTGGGCGATCTTCCGTGGAGAGTGGGTGATGTTCGGTGGAGAGTGATCGATGTTCGGTGGAGAGTGGGTGATCTTCCGTGGAGAGTGGGTGATGTTCGGTGGAGAGTGGTCGATGTTCGGTGGAGAGTGGGTGGTGTTCACTGGAGAGTGGTCAATGTCGGTGGAGAGTGGGTGATGTTCGGTGGAGAGTGGTCGATGTTGAGTGGAGAGTAGGTGACGTTCAGCGGAGAGTTGGCGATATTCGCTGGAGAGTGGTTGATGTCCGGTGGAGAGTGGATGATCTTCCGTGGAGAGTGGGTGATGTTCGGTGGAGAGTAGTCGATGTTCGGTGGAGAGTGGTCGATGTTCGGTGGCGAGTGGGTGATGTTCACTGGAGAGTGGTCAAGGTCGGTGGAGAGTGGGTGATGCTCGGTGGAGAGTGGTCGATGTTGAGTGGAGAGTGGTTAATGTTCGGTGGAGAGTGGGCGATGTTCCGGGGAGAGTGGGTGATGTTTGGTGGAGAGTGGGTGATGTTCGGTGGAGAGTGGGTGATGTTTGGTGGAGAGTGATCGATGTTCGGTGGAGAGTGGTCAATGTTCGGTGGAGCGTGGGTGATGTTCGGTGGAGCGTGGGTGATTTTCGGTGGAGAGTGCTCAATGTTCGGTGGAGAGTGTTCGATGTTCGGTGGAGAGTGGGTGATGTTGAGTGGAGAGTGGGTGACGTTCGGTGGAGAGTGGGTGATGTTGAGTGGAGAGTGGTCAATGTTTGGTGGACAGTGGATGATGTTCGGTGGAGAGTGGGCGATGTTCGGTGGAGAGTGGGTGACATTCGGTGGAGAGTGGGTGATGTTCGGTGGAGAGTGGGCGATGTTCGGTGGAGAGTGTTCGATGTTCGGTGGAGAGTGGTCGATGTTGAGTGGAGAGTGGTCAATGTTTGGTGGACAGTGGATGATTTTCGGTGGAGAGTGGGTGATGTTCGGTGGAGAGTGTTCGATGTTCGGTGGAGAGTGGTCGATGTTGAGTGGAGAGTGGTCAATGTTTGGTGGACAGTGGATGATTTTCGGTGGAGAGTGGGTGATGTTCGGTGGAGAGTGGCCGATGTTCGGTGGAGAGTGTTCGATGTTCGGTGGAGAGTGGGTGATGTTGAGTGGAGAGTGGGTGACGTTCGGTGGAGAGTGGGTGATGTTGAGTGGAGAGTGGTCAATGTTTGGTGGACAGTGGATGATGTTCGGTGGAGAGTGGGCGATGTTCGGTGGAGAGTGGGTGACATTCGGTGGAGAGTGGGTGATGTTCGGTGGAGAGTGGGCGATGTTCGGTGGAGAGTGTTCGATGTTCGGTGGAGAGTGGTCGATGTTGAGTGGAGAGTGGTCAATGTTTGGTGGACAGTGGATGATTTTCGGTGGAGAGTGGGTGATGTTCGGTGGAGAGTGTTCGATGTTCGGTGGAGAGTGGTCGATGTTGAGTGGAGAGTGGTCAATGTTTGGTGGACAGTGGATGATTTTCGGTGGAGAGTGGGTGATGTTCGGTGGAGAGTGGCCGATGTTCGGTGGAGAGTGGTCAATGTTTGGTGGAGAGTGCATGATGTTCGGTGGAGAGTGGGCGATGTTCGGTGGAGAGTGGGTGACGTTCGGTGGAGAGTGGGTGATGTTTGGTGGAGAGTGGTTGATGTTCGGTGGAGAGTGGGCGATATTTGGTGGAGAGTGGGCGATGTTTGGTGGAGAGTGGTCGATGTTCGGTGGAGAGTGGTCGATGTTCTGGGGAGAGTGGATGATGTTCGGTGGAGAGTGGTCCATGTTCGGTGGAGAGTGGGCGATGTTCGGTGGAGAGTGGGCGAGCTTCGGTGGAGAGTGGGTGATGTTCTGTGGCGAGTGGATGATGTTCGGTGGAGAGTGGGCGATGTTCGGTGGAGAGTGGGTGACGTTCGGTGGAGAGTGGGTGATGTTTGGTGGAGAGTGGGTGATGTTCAGTGGAAATTGATCGAGGTTCGGTGGGGAGTGGGTGATGTTCGGTGGAGAGTAGGTGATGTTCGGTGGACAGTGGGTGATGTTCGTGGAGAATGATCGATGTTCGGTGGAGAGTGGGTGATGTTCGGTGGAGAGTAGGTGATGTTCGGTGGAGAGTGGTCGATGTTCGGTGGAGAGTGCTCAATGATCGGTGGAGAGTGTTCGATGTTCGGTGGAGAGTGGGTGATGTTGAGTGGAGAGTGGTCAATGTCCGGTGGACAGTGGATGATTTTCGGTGGAGAGTGGGCGATGTTCGGTGGAGAGTGGGTGACGTTCGGTGGAGAGTGGGTGATGTTTGGTGGAGAGTGGGTGATGTTCGGTGGAGAGTGGGCGATATTTGGTGGAGAGTGGGCGATGTTTGGTGGAGAGTGGTCGATGTTCGGTGGAGAGTGGATGATGTTCTGTGGAGAGTGTTCGATGTTCGGTGGAGAGTGTGCGATGTTCGGTGGAGAGTGGGCGATCTTCCGTGGAGAGTGGGTGATGTTCGGTGGAGAGTGGTCGATGTTCGGTGGAGAGTGGGTGGTGTTCACTGGAGAGTGGTCAATGTCGGTGGAGAGTGGGTGATGTTCGGTGGAGAGAGGTCGATGTTGAGTGGAGAGTAGGTGACGTTCAGCGGAGAGTTGGCGATATGCGCTGGAGAGTGGTCGATGTCCAGTGGAGAGTGGATGATCTTCCGTGGAGAGTGGGTGATGTTCGGTGGAGAGTAGTCGATGTTCGGTGGACAGTGGTCGATGTTCGGTGGCGAGTGGGTGATGTTCACTGGAGAGTGGTCAAGGTCGGTGGAGAGTGGGTGATGCTCGGTGGAGAGTGGTCGATGTTGAGTGGATAGTGGTTAATGTTCGGTGGAGAGTGGGCGATGTTCCGAGGAGAGTGGGTGATGTTTGGTGCAGAGTGGGTGATGTTCGGTGGAGAGTAAGTGATGTTTGGTGGACAGTGGGTGATGTTCATGGAGAATGATCGATGTTTGGTGGAGAGTGGGTGATGTTCGGTGGAGCGTGGGTGATGTTCGGTGGTGAGTAAGTGATGTTTGGTGGAGAGTGATCGATGTTCGGTGGAGAGTGGTCAATGTTGGGTGGAGCGTGGGTGATGTTCGGTGGAGCGTGGGTGATGTTCGGTGGTGAGTGGGCGATGTTCGGTGGAGAGTGGGCGATGTTCGGTGGAGAGTGGTCGATGTTCGGTGGAAATTGGTCGAGGTTCGGTGGGGAGTGGGTGATGTTCGGTGGAGAGTAGGTGATGTTTGGTGGACAGTGGGTGATGTTCGTGGAGAATGATCGATGTTTGGTGGAGAGTGGGTGATGTTCGGTGGAGAGTGGGCGATGTTCAGGGGAGAGTTGGCGATGTTCGCTGGAGTGTGGTCGATGTTCGGTGGGGAGTGGTCGATGTTCGGTGGAGAGTGTGTGATGTTCGGTGGAGAGTGGTCGATGTTCGGTGGAGAGTGGTCAATGTTTGGTGGAGAGTGGGTGATGTTCACTGGAGAGTGGTCAATGTCCGGTGGACAGTGGATGATGTTCAGTGGAGAGTGGGCGATGTTTGGTGGAGAGTGGTCAATGTTCGGTGGAGAGTGGGTGATGATCGGTGGAGAGTGTTCGATGTTTGGTGGAGAGTGGTCGATGTTGAGTGGAGAGTGGTCAATGTTTGGTGGACAGTGGATGATTTTCGGTGGAGAGTGGGCGATGTTCGGTGGAGAGTGGGTGACATTCGGTGGAGAGTGGGTGATGTTCGGTGGAGAGTGGCCGATGTTCGGTGGAGAGTGGTCAATGGTTGGTGGAGAGTGGATGATGTTCGGTGGAGAGTGGGCGATGTTCGGTGGAGAGTGGGTGACGTTCGGTGTAAAGTGGTCGAAGTTCTGGGGAGAGTGGGTGATGTTCGGTGGAGAGTGTGTGATGTTCACTGGAGAGTGGTCAATGTTCGGTGGAGCATGGGTGATGTTCGGTGGAGTGTGGGTGATGTTCAGTGGAGAGTGGGCGATGTTTGGTGGAGAGTGGGCGATGTTCGGTGGAGAGTGGTCGATGTTCAGTGGAAATTGATCGAGGTTCGGTGGGGAGTGGGTGATGTTCGGTGGAGAGTAGGTGATGTTCGGTGGACAGTGGGTGATGTTCGTGGAGAATGATCGATGTTCGGTGGAGAGTGGGTGATGTTCGGTGGAGAGTAGGTGATGTTCGGTGGAGAGTGGTCGATGTTCGGTGGAGAGTGCTCAATGATCGGTGGAGAGTGTTCGATGTTCGGTGGAGAGTGGGTGATGTTGAGTGGAGAGTGAGTGACGTTCGGTGGAGAGTGGGTGATGTTCGGTGGAGAGTGGTCAATGTTTGGTGGACAGTGGATGATGTTCGGTGGAGAGTGGGCGATGTTCGGTGGAGAGTGGGTGACATTCGGTGGAGAGTGGGTGATGTTCGGTGGAGAGTGGGCGATGTTCGGTGGAGAGTGGGTGACGTTCGGTGGAGAGTGGGTGATGTTTGGTGGAGAGTGGATGATGTTCGGTGGAGAGTGGGCGATGTTCGGTGGAGAGTGGGTGACGTTCGGTGGAGAGTGGGTGATGTTTGGTGGAGAGTGGGTGATGTTCGGTGAAGAGTGGGCGATCTTCCGTGGAGAGTGGGTGATGTTCGGTGGAGAGTGATCGATGTTCGGTGGAGAGTGGGCGATCTTCCGTGGAGAGTGGGTGATGTTCGGTGGAGAGTGGTCGATGTTCGGTGGAGAGTGGGTGGTGTTCACTGGAGAGTGGTCAATGTCGGTGGAGAGTGGGTGATGTTCGGTGGAGAGTGGTCGATGTTGAGTGGAGAGTAGGTGACGTTCAGCGGAGAGTTGGCGATATTCGCTGGAGAGTGGTTGATGTCCGGTGGAGAGTGGATGATCTTCCGTGGAGAGTGGGTGATGTTCGGTGGAGAGTAGTCGATGTTCGGTGGAGAGTGGTCGATGTTCGGTGGCGAGTGGGTGATGTTCACTGGAGAGTGGTCAAGGTCGGTGGAGAGTGGGTGATGCTCGGTGGAGAGTGGTCGATGTTGAGTGGAGAGTGGTTAATGTTCGGTGGAGAGTGGGCGATGTTCCGGGGAGAGTGGGTGATGTTTGGTGGAGAGTGGGTGATGTTCGGTGGAGAGTGGGTGATGTTTGGTGGAGAGTGATCGATGTTCGGTGGAGAGTGGTCAATGTTCGGTGGAGCGTGGGTGATGTTCGGTGGAGCGTGGGTGATTTTCGGTGGAGAGTGCTCAATGTTCGGTGGAGAGTGTTCGATGTTCGGTGGAGAGTGGGTGATGTTGAGTGGAGAGTGGTCAATGTTTGGTGGACAGTGGATGATGTTCGGTGGAGAGTGGGCGATGTTCGGTGGAGAGTGGGTGACATTCGGTGGAGAGTGGGTGATGTTCGGTGGAGAGTGGGCGATGTTCGGTGGAGAGTGTTCGATGTTCGGTGGAGAGTGGTCGATGTTGAGTGGAGAGTGGTCAATGTTTGGTGGACAGTGGATGATTTTCGGTGGAGAGTGGGTGATGTTCGGTGGAGAGTGGCCGATGTTCGGTGGAGAGTGGTCAATGTTTGGTGGAGAGTGCATGATGTTCGGTGGAGAGTGGGCGATGTTTGGTGGAGAGTGGTTGATGTTCGGTGGAGAGTGGTCGATGTTCGGTGGAGAGTGGTCGATGTTCTGGGGAGAGTGGATGATGTTCGGTGGAGAGTGGTCCATGTTCGGTGGAGAGTGGGCGATGTTCGGTGGAGAGTGGGCGAGCTTCGGTGGAGAGTGGGTGATGTTCTGTGGAGAGTGGATGATGTTCGGTGGAGAGTGGGCGATGTTCGGTGGAGAGTGGGTGACGTTCGGTGGAGAGTGGGTGATGTTTGGTGGAGAGTGGGTGATGTTCAGTGGAAATTGATCGAGGTTCGGTGGGGAGTGGGTGATGTTCGGTGGAGAGTAGGTGATGTTCGGTGGACAGTGGGTGATGTTCGTGGAGAATGATCGATGTTCGGTGGAGAGTGGGTGATGTTCGGTGGAGAGTAGGTGATGTTCGGTGGAGAGTGGTCGATGTTCGGTGGAGAGTGCTCAATGATCGGTGGAGAGTGTTCGATGTTCGGTGGAGAGTGGGTGATGTTGAGTGGAGAGTGGTCAATGTCCGGTGGACAGTGGATGATTTTCGGTGGAGAGTGGGCGATGTTCGGTGGAGAGTGGGTGACGTTCGGTGGAGAGTGGGTGATGTTTGGTGGAGAGTGGGTGATGTTCGGTGGAGAGTGGGTGATATTTGGTGGAGAGTGGGCGATGTTTGGTGGAGAGTGGTCGATGTTCGGTGGAGAGTGGATGATGTTCTGTGGAGAGTGTTCGATGTTCGGTGGAGAGTGTGCGATGTTCGGTGGAGAGTGGGCGATCTTCCGTGGAGAGTGGGTGATGTTCGGTGGAGAGTGGTCGATGTTCGGTGGAGAGTGGGTGGTGTTCACTGGAGAGTGGTCAATGTCGGTGGAGAGTGGGTGATGTTCGGTGGAGAGAGGTCGATGTTGAGTGGAGAGTAGGTGACGTTCGGTGGAGAGTGGGTGATGTTGAGTGGAGAGTGGTCAATGTTTGGTGGACAGTGGGTGATGCTCGGTGGAGAGTGGTCGATGTTGAGTGGATAGTGGTTAATGTTCGGTGGAGAGTGGGCGATGTTCCGAGGAGAGTGGGTGATGTTTGGTGCAGAGTGGGTGATGTTCGGTGGAGAGTAAGTGATGTTTGGTGGACAGTGGGTGATGTTCATGGAGAATGATCGATGTTTGGTGGAGAGTGGGTGATGTTCGGTGGAGCGTGGGTGATGTTCGGTGGTGAGTAAGTGATGTTTGGTGGAGAGTGATCGATGTTCGGTGGAGAGTGGTCAATGTTGGGTGGAGCGTGGGTGATGTTCGGTGGAGCGTGGGTGATGTTCGGTGGTGAGTGGGCGATGTTCGGTGGAGAGTGGGCGATGTTCGGTGGAGAGTGGTCGATGTTCGGTGGAAATTGGTCGAGGTTCGGTGGGGAGTGGGTGATGTTCGGTGGAGAGTAGGTGATGTTTGGTGGACAGTGGGTGATGTTCGTGGAGAATGATCGATGTTTGGTGGAGAGTGGGTGATGTTCGGTGGAGAGTGGGCGATGTTCAGGGGAGAGTTGGCGATGTTCGCTGGAGTGTGGTCGATGTTCGGTGGGGAGTGGTCGATGTTCGGTGGAGAGTGTGTGATGTTCGGTGGAGAGTGGTCGATGTTCGGTGGAGAGTGGTCAATGTTTGGTGGAGAGTGGGTGATGTTCACTGGAGAGTGGTCAATGTCCGGTGGACAGTGGATGATGTTCAGTGGAGAGTGGGCGATGTTTGGTGGAGAGTGGTCAATGTTCGGTGGAGAGTGGGTGATGATCGGTGGAGAGTGTTCGATGTTTGGTGGAGAGTGGTCGATGTTGAGTGGAGAGTGGTCAATGTTTGGTGGACAGTGGATGATTTTCGGTGGAGAGTGGGCGATGTTCGGTGGAGAGTGGGTGACATTCGGTGGAGAGTGGGTGATGTTCGGTGGAGAGTGGCCGATGTTCGGTGGAGAGTGGTCAATGGTTGGTGGAGAGTGGATGATGTTCGGTGGAGAGTGGGCGATGTTCGGTGGAGAGTGGGTGACGTTCGGTGTAAAGTGGTCGATGTTCTGGGGAGAGTGGGTGATGTTCGGTGGAGAGTGGATGATATTCGGTGGAGAGTGTGTGATGTTCACTGGAGAGTGGTCAATGTTCGGTGGAGCATGGGTGATGTTCGGTGGAGTGTGGGTGATGTTCAGTGGAGAGTGGGCGATGTTTGGTGGAGAGTGGGCGATGTTCGGTGGAGAGTGGTCGATGTTCAGTGGAAATTGATCGAGGTTCGGTGGGGAGTGGGTGATGTTCGGTGGAGAGTAGGTGATGTTCGGTGGACAGTGGGTGATGTTCGTGGAGAATGATCGATGTTCGGTGGAGAGTGGGTGATGTTCGGTGGAGAGTAGGTGATGTTCGGTGGAGAGTGGTCGATGTTCGGTGGAGAGTGCTCAATGATCGGTGGAGAGTGTTCGATGTTCGGTGGAGAGTGGGTGATGTTGAGTGGAGAGTGAGTGACGTTCGGTGGAGAGTGGGTGATGTTCGGTGGAGAGTGGTCAATGTTTGGTGGACAGTGGATGATGTTCGGTGGAGAGTGGGCGATGTTCGGTGGAGAGTGGGTGACATTCGGTGGAGAGT
>NW_027275892.1:0-48553 GCF_030028105.1 Mobula birostris
CCCTCACTCCGGACACCTTTCCTGGACGTTACCAGGATACGGAGACAGAACGCTGAGGCCGAGGGACCACCTGGATCTGAGTTAATGGGGCAGCAGGGAGAGATGGGCCGAGTGGCCACGCCCTCTCTTTCTCTCCCGTCCCCTCTCCTTCCATCCCTCCCTCCCTTGCTACGTCCGTCAATCCGGACACCATTCCTGGACCTTACCGGGACATGGGGATAGGACGCTGAGTTGGAGAATCAGCCGCCATCTGAATGAATGGGTCAGCAGATAGAGAGGGGCCGAGCGGCCTCTTTCGCTCCGGAACCTTGCGTTCTTCTGTTCCCTCGGAGGGCCAGACCGGGGCAGACGGTCAGAATTTCCCTCTCCTGAGTCCCTCCAACCCCAGACAGTGAGAGAGGGTCAGGAGAGAGGGATCAGTGAGTATTCAGACCGATCAAGGGAGGAGAGAGAGGGAGAGGGGGGTGAGAGTGTGAGAGTGTAGAGAGGGGAGAGAGAGACTGGGAGGGAGAGAGTGAGAGAGAGAGAAGGAAAGGAGAGAACAACACAGAGGATGAGAGAGGAAACAGGCAGAACATGGGACAGAGAGGAGAGGACAGAACATGAAAAGGGGAAAAGGAGAGAGCGCTGTGGGGGTGTTGGAGGACAGGAGAGAGGGAGACGAAATAATGAAGGAAAACAGTCGACAGCGATTGGGAGAGAGAGAGGAGGGAGGAGGAGAAGGAGTCGAAGCTGAATTGGAGAGGCCAGGAGATGGAGGGAGTGAGGGTGGAGGGGTTAAAAAGGAACCAGAGGTGGAGGTGGGGATGCAACCTTTACCGTGAGCGAACAGCAGGGGGCGTCAGGAGTCGGAGTGGTTCCGTGAGTCCAGCGTCAGTTGTTTAACCTGATGGTCGGGAGTTCAAAACCCCCGTCCCCACTGGGGTCTGTCAGACTCCACACCTTTTCTTTCCCCCACCCCCCACTCTCTCTCTCTCTCTCTCTCTTCTCTCTCTCTCTCTCTCTGTCTTCCCCTCTAATTCAAATTTATTTACCTAATCCCATCCCCCTGGTCACGATCGCTCCGTTCCCTGCCTGTCCGTGTGGTTGTCTCGAAGCCTGTTAAATCATCTCCGCCCTATCTGCCTCCACAATTTCCCCCCGGCAGCCCATAGCAGGCACTCAAACCCTTTCCGTGTAAGTAAACTTGCCCCATAAAATCCTCTTTAAACACCACCACCCCCCATCTCAAACCAGTGCACTCTGAAATTTCAAAGTTCACGTTCAGAAAATATCAATTGTCAGAGTATGTTGACATGACTGGACTGTGTGGAGACTCGTCTCCCAACAAGCAGCCAGGAAAAAAGGAAAACTAAAATAACCCATGTTTAAAAAAAACAATAAAATATAAAACAACCATTGAAAAAAAAGACCAAACAACAGGAACGCAGAATGGACGGCTGTTCCCGAACGGCTGAGTGTTTAGTGTTGTTGAGGCTCCGGCGCCTTCTCCTTGACGGTGGGAAAGAGAGGTGGGGAGGGGTGGGGAAGGGGAGGGATAGAAATCAGTGACTGGTTTGTCCACCTGTCCCTGTCACTGTCCCAGAGTAAAAAGTTGAGGCTCCAGTCGGACTTGAACTCACGAACTCGTGGTTTAACAAGACCAGTGCTCTAACTCCTGAGCTACGGGGCCTCACCCGACACTGGCTTTCTCTCATCCCCTCTTCATCCCGACAACTGGGCGTCACCTCATGGAGAACGACGCCTGCCTGACGCCCTTCATTCTCCGGGCTGCAGCTCAACTGGGCGGGACTGCTCCCAATATACAGACTGGTCAGGAGACTCACAAATCCGCCCTCGGGCTCCGAGCGAGCAGCCTCTACCCCGAATCAAACAACATGCCCTTCTCACCTCACATTCTCCCTCGCGGGGGTGGGGGTGGGGGGCCTTGCTCTGGTCTGCACTGCACTCTCTCTGTGACTGTGACACTTTACTCTGCATTCTCTGAATGCTTTACCCTGCGTTACTGCAATGCCCGGACGTACGGAACTGATCTGTGCGGACGGAGTGTAAAAAAAAATTCAACTGCGCCTCTCTCCTCACTCCGGACACTTTTCCTGAACGGTACGGGGATAGGACGCTGAGGTTGAAGGACCATCTCTCCCTCCCTCCCTCCCTCCTTCCCTCTCCCTCTCTCGCTCCGCCCCATCTCCTCCTCCCCCTTTCTATCCCTACACTTCCCTCTCAAACACACACTGACTCTCTCTCTCACTTCCTTCCCCCTCTCTCCCTCCTTTTCTGACTCCTGCCCTCTACTCTCTCCACCCCCTCTCGTTACCCCTCTCTCTAAACTTTCTCCTCTCTCTCCCTCCCTCCCTTTCTCATCCTCCCCTCCCCCTTTCTTTTTCTTTCGCTCCCTCTCTCTACCCCACCTCTCTCTCTCTCTCTCTCTTTATCTCTCTCCGGTTTTTCCCTCCCTCCTTCTCAACGTCCCTCACTCCGGACACCTTTCCTGGACGTTACCAGGATACGGAGACAGAACGCTGAGGCCGAGGGACCACCTGGATCTGAGTTAATGGGGCAGCAGGGAGAGATGGGCCGAGTGGCCACGCCCTCTCTTTCTCTCCCGTCCCCTCTCCTTCCATCCCTCCCTCCCTTGCTACGTCCGTCAATCCGGACACCATTCCTGGACTTTACCGGGACATGGGGATAGGACGCTGAGTTGGAGAATCAGCCGCCATCTGAATGAATGGGTCAGCAGATAGAGAGGGGCCGAGCGGCCTCTTTCGCTCCGGAACCTTGCGTTCTTCTGTTCCCTCGGAGGGCCAGACCGGGGCAGACGGTCAGAATTTCCCTCTCCTGAGTCCCTCCAACCCCAGACAGTGAGAGAGGGTCAGGAGAGAGGGATCAGTGAGTATTCAGACCGATCAAGGGAGGAGAGAGAGGGAGAGGGGGGTGAGAGTGTGAGAGTGTAGAGAGGGGAGAGAGAGACTGGGAGGGAGAGAGTGAGAGAGAGAGAAGGAAAGGAGAGAACAACACAGAGGATGAGAGAGGAAACAGGCAGAACATGGGACAGAGAGGAGAGGACAGAACATGAAAAGGGGAAAAGGAGAGAGCGCTGTGGGGGTGTTGGAGGACAGGAGAGAGGGAGACGAAATAATGAAGGAAAACAGTCGACAGCGATTGGGAGAGAGAGAGGAGGGAGGAGGAGAAGGAGTCGAAGCTGAATTGGAGAGGCCAGGAGATGGAGGGAGTGAGGGTGGAGGGGTTAAAAAGGAACCAGAGGTGGAGGTGGGGATGCAACCTTTACCGTGAGCGAACAGCAGGGGGCGTCAGGAGTCGGAGTGGTTCCGTGAGTCCAGCGTCAGTTGTTTAACCTGATGGTCGGGAGTTCAAATCCCCCGTCCCCACTGGGTCTGTCAGACTCCACACCTTTTCTTTCCCCCACCCCCCACTCTCTCTCTCTCTCTCTCTCTCTCTCTCTCTCTTCTCTCTCTCTCTCTCCTCTCTCTCTCTCTCTCTCTCTCTGTCTTCCCCTCTAATTCAAATTTATTTACCTAATCCCATCCCCCTGGTCACGATCGCTCCGTTCCCTGCCTGTCCGTGTGGTTGTCTCGAAGCCTGTTAAATCATCTCCGCCCTATCTGCCTCCACAATTTCCCCCCGGCAGCCCATAGCAGGCACTCAAACCCTTTCCGTGTAAGTAAACTTGCCCCATAAAATCCTCTTTAAACACCCCCCCCCCCCCATCTCAAACCAGTGCACTCTGAAATTTCAAAGTTCACGTTCAGAAAGTATCAATTGTCAGAGTATGTTGACATGACTGGACTGTGTGGAGACTCGTCTCCCAACAAGCAGCCAGGAAAAAAGGAAAACTAAAATAACCCATGTTTAAAAAAAACAATAAAATATAAAACAACCATTGAAAAAAAAGACCAAACAACAGGAACGCAGAATGGACGGCTGTTCCCGAACGGCTGAGTGTTTTGTGTTGTTGAGGCTCCGGCGCCTTCTCCTGGACAGTGGGAAAGAGAGGTGGGGAGGGGTGGGGAAGAGGAGGGATAGAAATCAGTGACTGGTTTGTCCACCTGTCCCTGTCACTGTCCCAGAGTAAAAAGTTGAGGCTCCAGTCGGACTTGAACTCACGAACTCGTGGTTTAACAAGGCCAGTGCTCTAACTCTTGAGCTACGGGGCCTCACCCGACACCGGCTTTCTCTCATCCCCTCTTCATCCCGACAACTGGGCGTCACCTCATGGAGAACGACGCCTGCCTGGCGCCCTTCATTCTCCGGGCTGCAGCTCAACTGGGCGGGACTGCTCCCAATATACAGACTGGTCAGGAGACTCACAAATCCGCCCTCGGGCTCCGAGCGAGCAGCCTCTACCCCGAATCAAACAACATGCCCTTCTCACCTCACATTCTCCCTCGCGGGGGTGGGGGGGACCTTGCTCTGGTCTGCACTGCACTCTCTCTTTAACTGTGACACTTGACTCTGCATTCTCTGAATGCTTTACTCTGCGTTACTGCAATGCCCGGACGTACGGAACTGATCTGTGCGGACGGAGTGTAAAAAAAAATTCAACTCCGCCTCTCTCCTCACTCCGGACACTTTTCCTGAACGGTACGGGGATAGGACGCTGAGGTTGAAGGACCATCTCTCCCTCCCTCCCTCCCTCCTTCCCTCTCCCTCTCTCGCTCCGCCCCATCTCCTCCTCCCCCTTTCTATCCCTACACTTCCCTCTCAAACACACACTGACTCTCTCTCTCACTTCCTTCCCCCTCTCTCCCTCCTTTTCTGACTCCTGCCCTCTACTCTCTCCACCCCCTCTCGTTACCCCTCTCTCTAAACTTTCTCCTCTCTCTCCCTCCCTCCCTTTCTCATCCTCCCCTCCCCCTTTCTTTTTCTTTCGCTCCCTCTCTCTACCCACCTCTCTCTCTCTCTCTCTTTATCTCTCTCCGGTTTTTTCCCTCCCTCCTTCTCAACGTCCCTCACTCCGGACACCTTTCCTGGACGTTACCAGGATACGGAGACAGAACGCTGAGGCCGAGGGACCACCTGGATCTGAGTTAATGGGGCAGCAGGGAGAGATGGGCCGAGTGGCCACGCCCTCTCTTTCTCTCCCGTCCCCTCTCCTTCCATCCCTCCCTTCCTTGCTACGTCCGGCAATCCGGACACCATTCCTGGACTTTACCGGGACATGGGGATAGGACGCTGAGTTGGAGAATCAGCCGCCATCTGAATGAATGGGTCAGCAGATAGAGAGGGGCCGAGCGGCCTCTTTCGCTCCGGAACCTTGCGTTCTTCTGTTCCCTCGGAGGGCCAGACCGGGGCAGACGGTCAGAATTTCCCTCTCCTGAGTCCCTCCAACCCCAGACAGTGAGAGAGGGTCAGGAGAGAGGGATCAGTGAGTATTCAGACCGATCAAGGGAGGAGAGAGAGGGAGAGGGGGTGAGAGTGTGAGAGTCTAGAGAGGGGAGAGAGAGACTGGGAGGGAGAGAGTGAGAGAGAGAGAAGGAAAGGAGAGAACAACACAGAGGATGAGAGAGGAAACAGGCAGAACATGGGACAGAGAGGAGAGGACAGAACATGAAAAGGGGAAAAGGAGAGAGCGCTGTGGGGGTGTTGGAGGACAGGAGAGAGGGAGACGAAATAATGAAGGAAAACAGTCGACAGCGATTGGGAGAGAGAGAGGAGGGAGGAGGAGAAGGAGTCGAAGCTGAATTGGAGAGGCCTGGAGAGGGAGGGAGTGAGGGTGGAGGGGTTAAAAAGGAACCAGAGGTGGAGGTGGGGATGCAACCTTTACCGTGAGTGAACAGCAGGGGGCGTCAGGAGTCGGAGTGGTTCCGTGAGTCCAGCGTCAGTTGTTTAACCTGATTGTCGGGGGTTCAAATCACCCGTCCCCTCCGGGGTCTGTCAGACTCCACACCTTTTCTTTCCCCCACCCCCCCACTCTCTCTCTCTCTCTCTCTCTCTCTCTCTCTCTCTCTGTCTTCCCCTCTAATTCAAATTTATTTACCTAATCCCATCCCCCTGGTCACGATCGCTCCGTTCCCTGCCTGTCCGTGTGGTTGTCTCGAAGCCTGTTAAATCATCTCCGCCCTATCTGCCTCCACAATTTCCCCCCGGCAGCCCATAGCAGGCACTCAAACCCTTTCCGTGTAAGTAAACTTGCCCCATAAAATCCTATTTAAACACCACCCCCCCCCCCCCCATCTCAAACCAGTGCACTCTGAAATTTCAAAGTTCACGTTCAGAAAGTATCAATTGTCAGAGTATGTTGACATGACTGGACTGTGTGGAGACTCGTCTCCCAACAAGCAGCCAGGAAGAAAGGAAAACTAAAATAACCCATGTTTAAAAAAAACAATAAAATATAAAACAACCATTGAAAAAAAGGACCAAACAACAGGAACGCAGAATGGACGGCTGTTCCCGAACGGCTGAGTGTTTAGTGTTGTTGAGGCTCCGGCGCCTTCTCCTTGACGGTGGGAAAGAGAGGTGGGGAGGGGTGGGGAAGGGGAGGGATAGAAATCAGTGACTGGTTTGTCCACCTGTCCCTGTCACTGTCCCAGAGTAAAAAGTTGAGGCTCCAGTCGGACTTGAACTCACGAACTCGTGGTTTAACAAGACCAGTGCTCTAACTCTTGAGCTACGGGGCCTCACCTGACACTGGCTTTCTCTCATCCCCTCTTCATCCCGACAACTGGGCGTCACCTCATGGAGAACGACGCCTGCCTGACGCCCTTCATTCTCCGGGCTGCAGCTCAACTGGGCGGGACTGCTCCCAATATACAGACTGGTCAGGAGACTCACAAATCCGCCCTCGGGCTCCGAGCGAGCAGCCTCTACCCCGAATCAAATAACATGCCCTTCTCACCTCACATTCTCCCTCGCGGGGGTGGGGGGGGGGCCTTGCTCTGGTCTGCACTGCACTCTCTCTGTGACTGTGACACTTGACTCTGCATTCTCTGAATGCTTTACCCTGCGTTACTGCAATGCCCGGACGTACGGAACTGATCTGTGCGGACGGAGTGTAAAAAAAAATTCAACTGCGCCTCTCTCCTCACTCCGGACACTTTTCCTGGACGGTACGGGGATAGGACGCTGAGGTTGAAGGACCATCTCTCCCTCCCTCCCTCCCTCCTTCCCTCTCCCTCTCTCTCTCCGCCCCATCTCCTCCTCCCCCTCTTTATTTCTACACTTTCCCTCACGGCCCGCTTCCCTCTCAAACACACACTGACTCTCTCTCTCACTTCCTGCCCCCTCTCTCCCTCCTTTTCTGACTCCTGCCCTCTACTCCTCTACCCCCTCTCGTTACCCCTCTCTCCAAACTTTCTCCTCTCTCACTCTCCCTGTCTCCTCCTCCCCTCCCCTTTTCTTTTTCACTCGCTCCCTCTCTCTGTTCCTTCCCTGTACCCCACCTCTCTCTCTCTCTTTCTTTCTCTCCGGTTCTTCCCTCCCTCCTTCTCAACACCCCTCACTCCGGACACCTATCCTGGATGTTACCGGGATACGGAGACAGAACGCCGAGGCCGAGGGACCACCTGGACCTCAATTAATGGGACAGCAGGGAAAGATGGGCCGAGTGGCCACACCCTCTCTTTCTCTCCCGTCCCCCCTCCTTCCATCCCTCCCTCCCTAGCAATGTCCGTCACTCCGGACACCATTCCTGGACTTTACGGGATAGGGGGATAGGACGCTGAGTTGGAGAATCAGCCGCCATCTGAATGAATGGGTCAGCATGATAGAGAGGGGCCGAGCGGCCTCCGTCGCTCCAGAACCTTGCGTTCTTCTGTTCCCTCGGAGGGCCAGACCGGGGCAGACGGGCAGAATGTCCCTCTCCAGAGTCCCTCCAACCCCAGACAGTGAGAGAGGGTCAGCAGAGAGGGATCAGTGAGTATTCAGACCGATCAGGGAAGGAGAGAGAGGGAGAGGGGGTGAGAGTGTGAGAGTGTAGAGAGGGGGGAGAGAGACTGGGAGGGAGAGAGTGAGAGAGAGAGAAGGAAAGGAGAGAACAACAGAGGATGAGAGAGGTAACAGGCAGAACATGGGACAGAGAGGAGAGGACAGAACATGAAAAGGGGAAAAGGAGAGAGGGCGGTGGGGCTGTTGGAGGACAGGAGAGAGGGAGACGAAATAATGAAGGAAAACAGTCGACAGCGATTGGGAGAGAGAGAGGAGGGAGGAGGAGAAGGAGTCGAAGCTGAATTGGAGAGGCCTGGAGAGGGAGGGAGTGAGGGTGGAGGGGTTAAAAAGGAACCAGAGGTGGAGGTGGGGATGCAACCTTTACCGTGAGCGAACAGCAGGGGGCGTCAGGAGTCGGAGTGGTTCCGTGAGTCCAGCGTCAGAAGTTTAACCTGATGGTCGGGGGTCCGAATCCCCCGTCCCCTCCGGGGTCTGTCAGACTCCACACCTTTTTCTATCCCCCACCCCCCACTCTCTCTCTCTCTCTCTCTCTCTCTCTCTCTCTCTCTCTCTCTCTCTCTCTCTCTCTCTCTCTGTCTTCCCCTCTAATTCAAATTTATTTACCTAATCCCATCCCCCTGGTCACGATCGCTCCGTTCCCTGCCTGTCCGTGTGGTTGTCTCGAAGCCTGTTAAATCATCTCCGCCCTATCTGCCTCCACAATTTCCCCCCGGCAGCCCATAGCAGGCACTCAAACCCTTTCCGTGTAAGTAAACTTGCCCCATAAAATCCTCTTTAAACACCACCCCCCCCCCCATCTCAAACCAGTGCACTCTGAAATTTCAAAGTTCACGTTCAGAAAGTATCAATTGTCAGAGTATGTTGACATGACTGGACTGTGTGGAGACTCGTCTCCCAACAAGCAGCCAGGAAGAAAGGAAAACTAAAATAACCCATGTTTAAAAAAAACAATAAAATATAAAACAACCATTGAAAAAAAGGACCAAACAACAGGAACGCAGAATGGACGGCTGTTCCCGAACGGCTGAGTGTTTAGTGTTGTTGAGGCTCCGGCGCCTTCTCCTTGACGGTGGGAAAGAGAGGTGGGGAGGGGTGGGGAAGGGGAGGGATAGAAATCAGTGACTGGTTTGTCCACCTGTCCCTGTCACTGTCCCAGAGTAAAAAGTTGAGGCTCCAGTCGGACTTGAACTCACGAACTCGTGGTTTAACAAGACCAGTGCTCTAACTCTTGAGCTACGGGGCCTCACCTGACACTGGCTTTCTCTCATCCCCTCTTCATCCCGACAACTGGGCGTCACCTCATGGAGAACGACGCCTGCCTGACGCCCTTCATTCTCCGGGCTGCAGCTCAACTGGGCGGGACTGCTCCCAATATACAGACTGGTCAGGAGACTCACAAATCCGCCCTCGGGCTCCGAGCGAGCAGCCTCTACCCCGAATCAAATAACATGCCCTTCTCACCTCACATTCTCCCTCGCGGGGGTGGGGGGGGGCCTTGCTCTGGTCTGCACTGCACTCTCTCTGTGACTGTGACACTTGACTCTGCATTCTCTGAATGCTTTACCCTGCGTTACTGCAATGCCCGGACGTACGGAACTGATCTGTGCGGACGGAGTGTAAAAAAAAATTCAACTGCGCCTCTCTCCTCACTCCGGACACTTTTCCTGGACGGTACGGGGATAGGACGCTGAGGTTGAAGGACCATCTCTCCCTCCCTCCCTCCCTCCTTCCCTCTCCCTCTCTCTCTCCGCCCCATCTCCTCCTCCCCCTCTTTATTTCTACACTTTCCCTCACGGCCCGCTTCCCTCTCAAACACACACTGACTCTCTCTCTCACTTCCTGCCCCCTCTCTCCCTCCTTTTCTGACTCCTGCCCTCTACTCCTCTACCCCCTCTCGTTACCCCTCTCTCCAAACTTTCTCCTCTCTCACTCTCCCTGTCTCCTCCTCCCCTCCCCTTTTCTTTTTCACTCGCTCCCTCTCTCTGTTCCTTCCCTGTACCCCACCTCTCTCTCTCTCTTTCTTTCTCTCCGGTTCTTCCCTCCCTCCTTCTCAACACCCCTCACTCCGGACACCTATCCTGGATGTTACCGGGATACGGAGACAGAACGCCGAGGCCGAGGGACCACCTGGACCTCAATTAATGGGACAGCAGGGAAAGATGGGCCGAGTGGCCACACCCTCTCTTTCTCTCCCGTCCCCCCTCCTTCCATCCCTCCCTCCCTAGCAATGTCCGTCACTCCGGACACCATTCCTGGACTTTACGGGATAGGGGGATAGGACGCTGAGTTGGAGAATCAGCCGCCATCTGAATGAATGGGTCAGCATGATAGAGAGGGGCCGAGCGGCCTCCGTCGCTCCAGAACCTTGCGTTCTTCTGTTCCCTCGGAGGGCCAGACCGGGGCAGACGGTCAGAATTTCCCTCTCCTGTGTCCCTCCAATCCCAGACAGTGAGAGAGGGTCAAGAGAGAGCGATGAGTGAGTATTCAGAGTGATCAAGGGGAGGAGAGAGAGGGAGAGAGGGCTGAGAGTGTGAGGGAGAGACTGGGAGGGAGAGAGGGAAAGAGAGTCAAGTCACTTTTTATTGTCATTTCAACTGTAACTGCTGGTACAGCACACAGTAAAAAGTGAGACAACGTTTCTCAGGACCATGGTGCTACATGAAACAATATAAAAACTACACTGAACTACATAAAACAACACAAAACTACACTAGACTACAGACCTACCCAGGACTGCATAAAGTTCACAAAACAGTGCAGGCATTACAATAAATAGTAAACAAGACAATAGGCACAGTAGAGGGCAGTAGGTTGGTGTCAGTCCAGGTTCTGGGTATTGAGGAGTCTGATGGCTTGGGGGAAGAAACTGTTACATCGTCTGGTCGTGAGAGCCTGAATGCTTCGGTGCCTTTTGCCAGATGGCAGGAGGGAGAAGAGTTTGTATGAGGGGTGCGTAGGTGAGAGAGAGAGAGAGAGACAGACAGAGAGAGAGAGAGAGAGAGAGAGAGGGAGAGAGAGGGAGAGGGGAAGAGAGGGAGAAAGGGTGAGAAGGGGAAAGAGTGAGAGAGAGCTAAGAGGTGAGAGAGAGACTGGGAGGGTGAGAGTGAGAGAGAGAGAAAGAGAGGAGAGAACAACACAGAGGATGAGAGGGGAAACAGGCAGAGCATGGGACAGAGAGGAGAGGACAGAACATGAAAAGGGGAAAAGGAGAGAGCGCGGTGGGGGTGTTGGAGGACGGGAGAGAGGGAGACGAAATAATGAAGGTAAACAGTCGACAGAGAGAGAGAGGAGGGATGAGGAGAGGGAGTCGAAGCTGAATTGGAGAGGCCTGGAGAGGGAGGGAGTGAGGATGGAGGGGTTAAAAAGGAACCAGAGGTGGAGGTGGGGATGCAACCGCTACCGTGAGCGAACAGCAGGGAGCGTCAGGAGTCGGAGTGACTCCGTGAGTCCAGCGTCAGATGTTTAACCTGATGGTCGGGGGTTCGAATCCCCCTCCCCTCCGGGGTCTGTCAGATTCCACACCTTTTCTATCCCCCACCCCCCACTATCTCTCTCTCTCTTTCTCACCGTCTCTCTCTCTTCCTCTCTCTCTCCCTCTTGTCTCACTCTGTCTTGCTCTCTAGTTCAAATTTATTTACCTTATCCCATCCCGCTGATCACGATCCCTCCGTTCTCTGCCTGTCCGTGTGGCTGTCTCGAAGCCTGTTAAATCATCTCCGCCCTATCTGCCTCCACCATTTCCCCCCGGCAGCCCATAGCAGGCACTCAAACCCTTTCCGTGTAAGTAAACTTGCCCCATAAAATCTACTTTAAACACGCGCCCCCACTCCCCACCCCCATCTCGAACCACGGCACTCTGAGATTTCAAAGTTCACGTTCAGAAAATATCAATTGTCAGAGTATGTTGACATGATTGTACAGTTTGGAGACTTGTCTCCCAACAAGCAGCCAGGAAACAAGGAAAACTAAAATAACCCATGTTCAAAAAAAAACCAATAAAATATAAAACAACCATTGAAAAAAAGACCAAACAACAGGAATGCAGAATGGACGGCTGTTCCCGAACGGCTGAGGGCGTTGTGTTGTTAAGGCTCCGGCGCCTTCTCCTTGACAGTGGGAAAGAGAGGTGGGGAGGGGTGGGGAAGGGGAGGGATAGAAATCAGTGACTGGTTTGTCCACCTGTCCCTGTCACTGTCCCAGGGTAAAAAGTTGAGGCTCCAGTCGGACTTGAACTCACGAACTCGTGGTTTTACAAGACCAGTGCTCTAACTCTTGAGCTACGGGGCCTCACCCGACACCGGCTTTCTCTCATCCCCTCTTCATCCCGACAACTGGGCGTCACCTCATGGAGAACGACGCCTACCTGACGCCCTTCATTCTCCGGGCTGCAGCTCAACTGGGCGGGACTGCTGCCAATATACAGACTGGTCAGGAGACTCACAAATCCGCCCTCGGGCTCCGAGCGAGCAGCCTCTACCCCGAATCAAACAACATGCCCTTCTCACCTCACATTCTCCCTCGCGGGGGTGGGGGGGGGGCCTTGCTCTGGTCTGCACTGCACTCTCTCTGTGACTGTGACACTTTACTCTGCATTCTCTGAATGCTTTACCCTGCGTTACTGCAATGCCCGGACGTACGGAACTGATCTGTGCGGACGGAGTGTAAAAAAAATTCAACTGCGCCTCTCTCCTCACTCCGGACACTTTTCCTGAACGGTACGGGGATAGGACGCTGAGGTTGAAGGACCATCTCTCCCTCCCTCCCTCCCTCCTTCCCTCTCCCTCTCTCTCTCCGCCCCATCTCCTCCTCCCCCTCTTTATTTCTACACTTTCCCTCACGGCCCGCTTCCCTCTCAAACACACACTGACTCTCTCTCTCACTTCCTGCCCCCTCTCTCCCTCCTTTTCTGACTCCTGCCCTCTACTCCTCTACCCCCTCTCGTTACCCCTCTCTCCAAACTTTCTCCTCTCTCACTCTCCCTGTCTCCTCCTCCCCTCCCCTTTTCTTTTTCACTCGCTCCCTCTCTCTGTTCCTTCCCTGTACCCCACCTCTCTCTCTCTCTTTCTTTCTCTCCGGTTCTTCCCTCCCTCCTTCTCAACACCCCTCACTCCGGACACCTATCCTGGATGTTACCGGGATACGGAGACAGAACGCCGAGGCCGAGGGACCACCTGGACCTCAATTAATGGGACAGCAGGGAAAGATGGGCCGAGTGGCCACACCCTCTCTTTCTCTCCCGTCCCCCCTCCTTCCATCCCTCCCTCCCTAGCAATGTCCGTCACTCCGGACACCATTCCTGGACTTTACGGGATAGGGGGATAGGACGCTGAGTTGGAGAATCAGCCGCCATCTGAATGAATGGGTCAGCATGATAGAGAGGGGCCGAGCGGCCTCCGTCGCTCCAGAACCTTGCGTTCTTCTGTTCCCTCGGAGGGCCAGACCGGGGCAGACGGGCAGAATGTCCCTCTCCAGAGTCCCTCCAACCCCAGACAGTGAGAGAGGGTCAGCAGAGAGGGATCAGTGAGTATTCAGACCGATCAGGGAAGGAGAGAGAGGGAGAGGGGGTGAGAGTGTGAGAGTGTAGAGAGGGGGGAGAGAGACTGGGAGGGAGAGAGTGAGAGAGAGAGAAGGAAAGGAGAGAACAACAGAGGATGAGAGAGGTAACAGGCAGAACATGGGACAGAGAGGAGAGGACAGAACATGAAAAGGGGAAAAGGAGAGAGGGCGGTGGGGCTGTTGGAGGACAGGAGAGAGGGAGACGAAATAATGAAGGAAAACAGTCGACAGCGATTGGGAGAGAGAGAGGAGGGAGGAGGAGAAGGAGTCGAAGCTGAATTGGAGAGGCCTGGAGAGGGAGGGAGTGAGGGTGGAGGGGTTAAAAAGGAACCAGAGGTGGAGGTGGGGATGCAACCTTTACCGTGAGCGAACAGCAGGGGGCGTCAGGAGTCGGAGTGGTTCCGTGAGTCCAGCGTCAGAAGTTTAACCTGATGGTCGGGGGTCCGAATCCCCCGTCCCCTCCGGGGTCTGTCAGACTCCACACCTTTTCTATCCCCCACCCCCCACTCTCTCTCTCTCTCTCTCTCTCTCTCTCTCTCTCTCTCTCTCTCTCTCTCTCTCTCTCTCTCTGTCTTCCCCTCTAATTCAAATTTATTTACCTAATCCCATCCCCCTGGTCACGATCGCTCCGTTCCCTGCCTGTCCGTGTGGTTGTCTCGAAGCCTGTTAAATCATCTCCGCCCTATCTGCCTCCACAATTTCCCCCCGGCAGCCCATAGCAGGCACTCAAACCCTTTCCGTGTAAGTAAACTTGCCCCATAAAATCCTCTTTAAACACCACCCCCCCCCCATCTCAAACCAGTGCACTCTGAAATTTCAAAGTTCACGTTCAGAAAGTATCAATTGTCAGAGTATGTTGACATGACTGGACTGTGTGGAGACTCGTCTCCCAACAAGCAGCCAGGAAAAAAGGAAAACTAAAATAACCCATGTTTAAAAAAAACAATAAAATATAAAACAACCATTGAAAAAAAAGACCAAACAACAGGAACGCAGAATGGACGGCTGTTCCCGAACGGCTGAGTGTTTTGTGTTGTTGAGGCTCCGGCGCCTTCTCCTTGACGGTGGGAAAGAGAGGTGGGGAGGGGTGGGGAAGGGGAGGGATAGAAATCAGTGACTGGTTTGTCCACCTGTCCCTGTCCCTGTCCCAGGGTAAAAAGTTGAGGCTCCAGTCGGACTTGAACTCACGAACTCGTGGTTTTACAAGACCAGTGCTCTAACTCTTGAGCTACGGGGCCTCACCCGACACCGGCTTTCTCTCATCCCCTCTTCATCCCGACAACTGGGCGTCACTTCATGGAGAACGACGCCTGCCTGACGCCCTTCATTCTCCGGGCTGCAGCTCAACTGGGCGGGACTGCTCCCAATATACAGACTGGTCAGGAGACTCACAAATCCGCCCTCGGGCTCCGAGCGAGCAGCCCCTACCCCGAATCAAACAACATGCCCTTCTCACCTCACATTCTCCCTCGCGGGAGTGGGGGGGGGCCCTTGCTCTGGTATGCACTGCACTCTCTCTTTAACTGTGACACTTGACTCTGCATTCTCTGAATGCTTTACCCTGCGTTACTGCAATGCCCGGACGTACGGAACTGATCTGTGCGGACGGAGTGTAAAAAAAAATTCAACTGCGCCTCTCTCCTCACTCCGGACACTTTTCCTGGACGGTACGGGGATAGGACGCTGAGGTTGAAGGACCATCTCTCCTTCCCTCCCTTCTTCTTTCCCTCTCCCTCTCTTTCTCTGCCCCATCTCCTCCTCCCCTTCTTTATTTCTACACTTTCCCTCACGGCCCGCTTCCCTCTCAAACACACACTGACTCTCTCTCTCACTTCCTGCCCCCTCTCTCCCTCCTTTTCTGACTCCTGCCCTCTACTCCTCTATCCCGTCTCCTTAACCCTCTCTCCAAAATTTCTCCTCTCTCTCTCTCCCTTTCTCCTCCTCCCCTCCCCCTTTCTTTTTCTTTCGCTCCCTCTCTCTATTGCTTCCCTGTACCCCACCCCCCCATCTCTCTCTCCGGTTCTTCCCTCCCTCTTTCTCAACGCCCCTCACTCCGGACACCTTTCCTGGACGTTACCGGGATACGGAGACAGAACGCCGAGGCCGAGGGACCACCTGGATCTGAATTAATGGGGCAGCAGGGAGAGATGGACCGAGTGGCCACACCCTCTCTTTCTCTCCCGTCCCCTCTCCTTCCCTAACAACGTCCATCACTCCGGACACCATTCCTGGACTTTACCAGGATAGGGAGATAGGACGCTGAGCTGGAGAATCAGCCGCCATCTGAATGAAAGGGTCAGCAGATAGAGAGGGGCCGAGCGGCCTCCTTAGCTCGGAACCTTGCGTTCTTCTGTTCCCTCGGAGGGCCAGACCGGGGCAGACGGTCAGAATTTCCCTCTCCTGTGTCCCTCCAATCCCAGACAGTGAGAGAGGGTCAAGAGAGAGCGATGAGTGAGTATTCAGAGTGATCAAGGGGAGGAGAGAGAGGGAGAGAGGGCTGAGAGTGTGAGGGAGAGACTGGGAGGGAGAGAGGGAAAGAGAGTCAAGTCACTTTTTATTGTCATTTCAACTGTAACTGCTGGTACAGCACACAGTAAAAAGTGAGACAACGTTTCTTAGGACCATGGTGCTACATGAAACAATATAAAAACTACACTGAACTACATAAAACAACACAAAACTACACTAGACTACAGACCTACCCAGGACTGCATAAAGTTCACAAAACAGTGCAGGCATTACAATAAATAGTAAACAAGACAATAGGCACAGTAGAGGGCAGTAGGTTGGTGTCAGTCCAGGTTCTGGGTATTGAGGAGTCTGATGGCTTGGGGGAAGAAACTGTTACATCGTCTGGTCGTGAGAGCCTGAATGCTTCGGTGCCTTTTGCCAGATGGCAGGAGGGAGAAGAGTTTGTATGAGGGGTGCGTAGGTGAGAGAGAGAGAGAGAGACAGACAGAGAGAGAGAGAGAGAGAGAGAGGGAGAGAGAGGGAGAGGGGAAGAGAGGGAGAAAGGGTGAGAAGGGGAAAGAGTGAGAGAGAGCTAAGAGGTGAGAGAGAGACTGGGAGGGTGAGAGTGAGAGAGAGAGAAAGAGAGGAGAGAACAACACAGAGGATGAGAGGGGAAACAGGCAGAGCATGGGACAGAGAGGAGAGGACAGAACATGAAAAGGGGAAAAGGAGAGAGCGCGGTGGGGGTGTTGGAGGACGGGAGAGAGGGAGACGAAATAATGAAGGTAAACAGTCGACAGAGAGAGAGAGGAGGGATGAGGAGAGGGAGTCGAAGCTGAATTGGAGAGGCCTGGAGAGGGAGGGAGTGAGGGTGGAGGGGTTAAAAAGGAACCAGAGGTGGAGGTGGGGATGCAACCGCTACCGTGAGCGACCAGCAGGGAGCGTCAGGAGTCGGAGTGACTCCGTGAGTCCAGCGTCAGATGTTTAACCTGATGGTCGGGGGTTCGAATCCCCCGTCCCCTCCGGGGTCTGTCAGATTCCACACCTTTTCTATCCCCCACCCCCCACTATCTCTCTCTCTCTTTCTCACCGTCTCTCTCTCTTCCTCTCTCTCTCCCTCTTGTCTCACTCTGTCTTGCTCTCTAGTTCAAATTTATTTACCTTATCCCATCCCGCTGATCACGATCCCTCCGTTCTCTGCCTGTCCGTGTGGCTGTCTCGAAGCCTGTTAAATCATCTCCGCCCTACCTGCCTCCACCATTTCCCCCCGGCAGCCCATAGCAGGCACTCAAACCCTTTCCGTGTAAGTAAACTTGCCCCATAAAATCTACTTTAAACACGCGCCCCCACTCCCCACCCCCATCTCGAACCACGGCACTCTGAGATTTCAAAGTTCACGTTCAGAAAATATCAATTGTCAGAGTATGTTGACATGATTGTACAGTTTGGAGACTTGTCTCCCAACAAGCAGCCAGGAAACAAGGAAAACTAAAATAACCCATGTTCAAAAAAAAACCAATAAAATATAAAACAACCATTGAAAAAAAGACCAAACAACAGGAATGCAGAATGGACGGCTGTTCCCGAACGGCTGAGGGCGTTGTGTTGTTAAGGCTCCGGCGCCTTCTCCTTGACAGTGGGAAAGAGAGGTGGGGAGCGGTGGGGAAGGGGAGGGATAGAAATCAGTGACTGGTTTGTCCACCTGTCCCTGTCACTGTCCCAGGGTAAAAAGTTGAGGCTCCAGTCGGACTTGAACTCACGAACTCGTGGTTTAACAAGACCAGTGCTCTAACTCTTGAGCTACGGGGCCTCACCCGACACTGGCTTTCTCTCATCCCCTCTTCATCCCGACAACTGGGCGTCACCTCATGGAGAACGACGCCTACCTGACGCCCTTCATTCTCCGGGCTGCAGCTCAACTGGGCGGGACTGCTCCCAATATACAGACTGGTCAGGAGACTCACAAATCCGCCCTCGGGCTCCGAGCGAGCAGCCTCTACCCCGAATCAAATAACATGCCCTTCTCACCTCACATTCTCCCTCGCGGGGGTGGGGGGGGGGCCTTGCTCTGGTCTGCACTGCACTCTCTCTGTGACTGTGACACTTGACTCTGCATTCTCTGAATGCTTTACCCTGCGTTACTGCAATGCCCGGACGTACGGAACTGATCTGTGCGGACGGAGTGTAAAAAAAAATTCAACTGCGCCTCTCTCCTCACTCCGGACACTTTTCCTGAACGGTACGGGGATAGGACGCTGAGGTTGAAGGACCATCTCTCCCTCCCTCCCTCCCTCCTTCCCTCTCCCTCTCTCGCTCCGCCCCATCTCCTCCTCCCCCTTTCTATCCCTACACTTCCCTCTCAAACACACACTGACTCTCTCTCTCACTTCCTTCCCCCTCTCTCCCTCCTTTTCTGACTCCTGCCCTCTACTCTCTCCACCCCCTCTCGTTACCCCTCTCTCTAAACTTTCTCCTCTCTCTCCCTCCCTCCCTTTCTCATCCTCCCCTCCCCCTTTCTTTTTCTTTCGCTCCCTCTCTCTACCCCACCTCTCTCTCTCTCTCTCTCTTTATCTCTCTCCGGTTTTTCCCTCCCTCCTTCTCAACGTCCCTCACTCCGGACACCTTTCCTGGACGTTACCAGGATACGGAGACAGAACGCTGAGGCCGAGGGACCACCTGGATCTGAGTTAATGGGGCAGCAGGGAGAGATGGGCCGAGTGGCCACGCCCTCTCTTTCTCTCCCGTCCCCTCTCCTTCCATCCCTCCCTCCCTTGCTACGTCCGTCAATCCGGACACCATTCCTGGACTTTACCGGGACATGGGGATAGGACGCTGAGTTGGAGAATCAGCCGCCATCTGAATGAATGGGTCAGCAGATAGAGAGGGGCCGAGCGGCCTCTTTCGCTCCGGAACCTTGCGTTCTTCTGTTCCCTCGGAGGGCCAGACCGGGGCAGACGGTCAGAATTTCCCTCTCCTGAGTCCCTCCAACCCCAGACAGTGAGAGAGGGTCAGGAGAGAGGGATCAGTGAGTATTCAGACCGATCAAGGGAGGAGAGAGAGGGAGAGGGGGGTGAGAGTGTGAGAGTGTAGAGAGGGGAGAGAGAGACTGGGAGGGAGAGAGTGAGAGAGAGAGAAGGAAAGGAGAGAACAACACAGAGGATGAGAGAGGAAACAGGCAGAACATGGGACAGAGAGGAGAGGACAGAACATGAAAAGGGGAAAAGGAGAGAGCGCTGTGGGGGTGTTGGAGGACAGGAGAGAGGGAGACGAAATAATGAAGGAAAACAGTCGACAGCGATTGGGAGAGAGAGAGGAGGGAGGAGGAGAAGGAGTCGAAGCTGAATTGGAGAGGCCAGGAGATGGAGGGAGTGAGGGTGGAGGGGTTAAAAAGGAACCAGAGGTGGAGGTGGGGATGCAACCTTTACCGTGAGCGAACAGCAGGGGGCGTCAGGAGTCGGAGTGGTTCCGTGAGTCCAGCGTCAGTTGTTTAACCTGATGGTCGGGAGTTCAAAACCCCCGTCCCCACTGGGGTCTGTCAGACTCCACACCTTTTCTTTCCCCCACCCCCCACTCTCTCTCTCTCTCTCTCTCTCTCTCTCTCTCTCTCTCTGTCTTCCCCTCTAATTCAAATTTATTTACCTAATCCCATCCCCCTGGTCACGATCGCTCCGTTCCCTGCCTGTCCGTGTGGTTGTCTCGAAGCCTGTTAAATCATCTCCGCCCTATCTGCCTCCACAATTTCCCCCCGGCAGCCCATAGCAGGCACTCAAACCCTTTCCGTGTAAGTAAACTTGCCCCATAAAATCCTATTTAAACACCACCCCCCCCCCCATCTCAAACCAGTGCACTCTGAAATTTCAAAGTTCACGTTCAGAAAGTATCAATTGTCAGAGTATGTTGACATGACTGGACTGTGTGGAGACTCGTCTCCCAACAAGCAGCCAGGAAAAAAGGAAAACTAAAATAACCCATGTTTAAAAAAAACAATAAAATATAAAACAACCATTGAAAAAAAGGACCAAACAACAGGAACGCAGAATGGACGGCTGTTCCCGAACGGCTGAGTGTTTAGTGTTGTTGAGGCTCCGGCGCCTTCTCCTTGACGGTGGGAAAGAGAGGTGGGGAGGGGTGGGGAAGGGGAGGGATAGAAATCAGTGACTGGTTTGTCCACCTGTCCCTGTCACTGTCCCAGAGTAAAAAGTTGAGGCTCCAGTCGGACTTGAACTCACGAACTCGTGGTTTAACAAGACCAGTGCTCTAACTCTTGAGCTACGGGGCCTCACCTGACACTGGCTTTCTCTCATCCCCTCTTCATCCCGACAACTGGGCGTCACCTCATGGAGAACGACGCCTGCCTGACGCCCTTCATTCTCCGGGCTGCAGCTCAACTGGGCGGGACTGCTCCCAATATACAGACTGGTCAGGAGACTCACAAATCCGCCCTCGGGCTCCGAGCGAGCAGCCTCTACCCCGAATCAAATAACATGCCCTTCTCACCTCACATTCTCCCTCGCGGGGGTGGGGGGGGTGGGGGGGTGGGGGGGCCTTGCTCTGGTCTGCACTGCACTCTCTCTGTGACTGTGACACTTGACTCTGCATTCTCTGAATGCTTTACCCTGCGTTACTGCAATGCCCGGACGTACGGAACTGATCTGTGCGGACGGAGTGTAAAAAAAAATTCAACTGCGCCTCTCTCCTCACTCCGGACACTTTTCCTGGACGGTACGGGGATAGGACGCTGAGGTTGAAGGACCATCTCTCCCTCCCTCCCTCCCTCCTTCCCTCTCCCTCTCTCTCTCCGCCCCATCTCCTCCTCCCCCTCTTTATTTCTACACTTTCCCTCACGGCCCGCTTCCCTCTCAAACACACACTGACTCTCTCTCTCACTTCCTGCCCCCTCTCTCCCTCCTTTTCTGACTCCTGCCCTCTACTCCTCTACCCCCTCTCGTTACCCCTCTCTCCAAACTTTCTCCTCTCTCACTCTCCCTGTCTCCTCCTCCCCTCCCCTTTTCTTTTTCACTCGCTCCCTCTCTCTGTTCCTTCCCTGTACCCCACCTCTCTCTCTCTCTTTCTTTCTCTCCGGTTCTTCCCTCCCTCCTTCTCAACACCCCTCACTCCGGACACCTATCCTGGATGTTACCGGGATACGGAGACAGAACGCCGAGGCCGAGGGACCACCTGGACCTCAATTAATGGGACAGCAGGGAAAGATGGGCCGAGTGGCCACACCCTCTCTTTCTCTCCCGTCCCCCCTCCTTCCATCCCTCCCTCCCTAGCAATGTCCGTCACTCCGGACACCATTCCTGGACTTTACGGGATAGGGGGATAGGACGCTGAGTTGGAGAATCAGCCGCCATCTGAATGAATGGGTCAGCATGATAGAGAGGGGCCGAGCGGCCTCCGTCGCTCCAGAACCTTGCGTTCTTCTGTTCCCTCGGAGGGCCAGACCGGGGCAGACGGTCAGAATTTCCCTCTCCTGTGTCCCTCCAATCCCAGACAGTGAGAGAGGGTCAAGAGAGAGCGATGAGTGAGTATTCAGAGTGATCAAGGGGAGGAGAGAGAGGGAGAGAGGGCTGAGAGTGTGAGGGAGAGACTGGGAGGGAGAGAGGGAAAGAGAGTCAAGTCACTTTTTATTGTCATTTCAACTGTAACTGCTGGTACAGCACACAGTAAAAAGTGAGACAACGTTTCTCAGGACCATGGTGCTACATGAAACAATATAAAAACTACACTGAACTACATAAAACAACACAAAACTACACTAGACTACAGACCTACCCAGGACTGCATAAAGTTCACAAAACAGTGCAGGCATTACAATAAATAGTAAACAAGACAATAGGCACAGTAGAGGGCAGTAGGTTGGTGTCAGTCCAGGTTCTGGGTATTGAGGAGTCTGATGGCTTGGGGGAAGAAACTGTTACATCGTCTGGTCGTGAGAGCCTGAATGCTTCGGTGCCTTTTGCCAGATGGCAGGAGGGAGAAGAGTTTGTATGAGGGGTGCGTAGGTGAGAGAGAGAGAGAGAGACAGACAGAGAGAGAGAGAGAGAGAGAGAGAGGGAGAGAGAGGGAGAGGGGAAGAGAGGGAGAAAGGGTGAGAAGGGGAAAGAGTGAGAGAGAGCTAAGAGGTGAGAGAGAGACTGGGAGGGTGAGAGTGAGAGAGAGAGAAAGAGAGGAGAGAACAACACAGAGGATGAGAGGGGAAACAGGCAGAGCATGGGACAGAGAGGAGAGGACAGAACATGAAAAGGGGAAAAGGAGAGAGCGCGGTGGGGGTGTTGGAGGACGGGAGAGAGGGAGACGAAATAATGAAGGTAAACAGTCGACAGAGAGAGAGAGGAGGGATGAGGAGAGGGAGTCGAAGCTGAATTGGAGAGGCCTGGAGAGGGAGGGAGTGAGGATGGAGGGGTTAAAAAGGAACCAGAGGTGGAGGTGGGGATGCAACCGCTACCGTGAGCGAACAGCAGGGAGCGTCAGGAGTCGGAGTGACTCCGTGAGTCCAGCGTCAGATGTTTAACCTGATGGTCGGGGGTTCGAATCCCCCGTCCCCTCCGGGGTCTGTCAGATTCCACACCTTTTCTATCCCCCACCCCCCACTATCTCTCTCTCTCTTTCTCACCGTCTCTCTCTCTTCCTCTCTCTCTCCCTCTTGTCTCACTCTGTCTTGCTCTCTAGTTCAAATTTATTTACCTTATCCCATCCCGCTGATCACGATCCCTCCGTTCTCTGCCTGTCCGTGTGGCTGTCTCGAAGCCTGTTAAATCATCTCCGCCCTATCTGCCTCCACCATTTCCCCCCGGCAGCCCATAGCAGGCACTCAAACCCTTTCCGTGTAAGTAAACTTGCCCCATAAAATCTACTTTAAACACGCGCCCCCACTCCCCACCCCCATCTCGAACCACGGCACTCTGAGATTTCAAAGTTCACGTTCAGAAAATATCAATTGTCAGAGTATGTTGACATGATTGTACAGTTTGGAGACTTGTCTCCCAACAAGCAGCCAGGAAACAAGGAAAACTAAAATAACCCATGTTCAAAAAAAAACCAATAAAATATAAAACAACCATTGAAAAAAAGACCAAACAACAGGAATGCAGAATGGACGGCTGTTCCCGAACGGCTGAGGGCGTTGTGTTGTTAAGGCTCCGGCGCCTTCTCCTTGACAGTGGGAAAGAGAGGTGGGGAGGGGTGGGGAAGGGGAGGGATAGAAATCAGTGACTGGTTTGTCCACCTGTCCCTGTCACTGTCCCAGGGTAAAAAGTTGAGGCTCCAGTCGGACTTGAACTCACGAACTCGTGGTTTTACAAGACCAGTGCTCTAACTCTTGAGCTACGGGGCCTCACCCGACACCGGCTTTCTCTCATCCCCTCTTCATCCCGACAACTGGGCGTCACCTCATGGAGAACGACGCCTACCTGACGCCCTTCATTCTCCGGGCTGCAGCTCAACTGGGCGGGACTGCTGCCAATATACAGACTGGTCAGGAGACTCACAAATCCGCCCTCGGGCTCCGAGCGAGCAGCCTCTACCCCGAATCAAACAACATGCCCTTCTCACCTCACATTCTCCCTCGCGGGGGTGGGGGGGGGGCCTTGCTCTGGTCTGCACTGCACTCTCTCTGTGACTGTGACACTTTACTCTGCATTCTCTGAATGCTTTACCCTGCGTTACTGCAATGCCCGGACGTACGGAACTGATCTGTGCGGACGGAGTGTAAAAAAAAATTCAACTGCGCCTCTCTCCTCACTCCGGACACTTTTCCTGAACGGTACGGGGATAGGACGCTGAGGTTGAAGGACCATCTCTCCCTCCCTCCCTCCCTCCTTCCCTCTCCCTCTCTCGCTCCGCCCCATCTCCTCCTCCCCCTTTCTATCCCTACACTTCCCTCTCAAACACACACTGACTCTCTCTCTCTCACTTCCTTCCCCCTCTCTCCCTCCTTTTCTGACTCCTGCCCTCTACTCTCTCCACCCCCTCTCGTTACCCCTCTCTCTAAACTTTCTCCTCTCTCTCCCTCCCTCCCTTTCTCATCCTCCCCTCCCCCTTTCTTTTTCTTTCGCTCCCTCTCTCTACCCCACCTCTCTCTCTCTCTCTCTCTTTATCTCTCTCCGGTTTTTCCCTCCCTCCTTCTCAACGTCCCTCACTCCGGACACCTTTCCTGGACGTTACCAGGATACGGAGACAGAACGCTGAGGCCGAGGGACCACCTGGATCTGAGTTAATGGGGCAGCAGGGAGAGATGGGCCGAGTGGCCACGCCCTCTCTTTCTCTCCCGTCCCCTCTCCTTCCATCCCTCCCTCCCTTGCTACGTCCGTCAATCCGGACACCATTCCTGGACCTTACCGGGACATGGGGATAGGACGCTGAGTTGGAGAATCAGCCGCCATCTGAATGAATGGGTCAGCAGATAGAGAGGGGCCGAGCGGCCTCTTTCGCTCCGGAACCTTGCGTTCTTCTGTTCCCTCGGAGGGCCAGACCGGGGCAGACGGTCAGAATTTCCCTCTCCTGAGTCCCTCCAACCCCAGACAGTGAGAGAGGGTCAGGAGAGAGGGATCAGTGAGTATTCAGACCGATCAAGGGAGGAGAGAGAGGGAGAGGGGGGTGAGAGTGTGAGAGTGTAGAGAGGGGAGAGAGAGACTGGGAGGGAGAGAGTGAGAGAGAGAGAAGGAAAGGAGAGAACAACACAGAGGATGAGAGAGGAAACAGGCAGAACATGGGACAGAGAGGAGAGGACAGAACATGAAAAGGGGAAAAGGAGAGAGCGCTGTGGGGGTGTTGGAGGACAGGAGAGAGGGAGACGAAATAATGAAGGAAAACAGTCGACAGCGATTGGGAGAGAGAGAGGAGGGAGGAGGAGAAGGAGTCGAAGCTGAATTGGAGAGGCCAGGAGATGGAGGGAGTGAGGGTGGAGGGGTTAAAAAGGAACCAGAGGTGGAGGTGGGGATGCAACCTTTACCGTGAGCGAACAGCAGGGGGCGTCAGGAGTCGGAGTGGTTCCGTGAGTCCAGCGTCAGTTGTTTAACCTGATGGTCGGGAGTTCAAAACCCCCGTCCCCACTGGGGTCTGTCAGACTCCACACCTTTTCTTTCCCCCACCCCCCACTCTCTCTCTCTCTCTCTCTCTCTCTCTCTCTCTCTGTCTTCCCCTCTAATTCAAATTTATTTACCTAATCCCATCCCCCTGGTCACGATCGCTCCGTTCCCTGCCTGTCCGTGTGGTTGTCTCGAAGCCTGTTAAATCATCTCCGCCCTATCTGCCTCCACAATTTCCCCCCGGCAGCCCATAGCAGGCACCCAAACCCTTTCCGTGTAAGTAAGCTTGCCCCATAAAATCCTCTTTAAACAACCCCGCCATCTCAAACCAGTGCACTCTGAGATTTCAAAGTTCACGTTCAGAAAATATCAATTGTCAGAGTATGTTGACATGATTGGACTGTGTGGAGACTCGTCTCCCAACAAGCAACCAGGAAAAAAGGAAAACTAAAATAACCCATGTTTAAAAAAAAAACAATAAACGCTGAGGTTGAAGGACCATCTCTCCTTCCCTCCCTCCTTCTTTCCCTCTCCCTCTCTTTCTCTGCCCCATCTACTCCTCCCCCTCTTTATTTCTACACTTTCCCTCACGGCCCGCTTCCCTCTCAAACACACACTGACTCTCTCTCTCTCACTTCCTGCCCCCTCTCGCCCTCCTTTTCTGACTCCTGCCCTCTACTCCTCTATCCCCTCTCCTTAAACCTCTCTCCAAAATTTCTCCTCTCTCTCTCTCTCTCCCTTTCTCCTCCTCCCCTCCCCCTTTCTTTTTCTTTCGCTCCCTCTCTCTATTGCTTCCCTGTACCCCACCCCCCAATCTCTCTCTCCGGTTCTTCCCTCCCTCCTTCTCAACGCCCCTCACTCCGGACACCTTTCCTGGACGTTACCGGGATACGGAGACAGAACGCCGAGGCCGAGGGACCACCTGGATCTGAATTAATGGGGCAGCAGGGAGAGATGGACTGAGTGGCCACACCCTCTCTTTCTCTCCCGTCCCCTCTCCTTCCCTAACAACGTCCATCACTCCGGACACCATTCCTGGACTTTACCGGGATAGGGAGAGAGGACGCTGAGCTGGAGAATCAGCCGCCATCTGAATGAAAGGGTCAACAGATAGAGAGGGGCCGAGCGGCATCCTTAGCTCGGAACCTTGCGTTCTTCTGTTCCCTCGGAGGGCCAGACCAGGGGCAGACGGTCAGAATGTCCCTCTCCTGTGTCCCTCCAATCCCAGACAGTGAGAGAGGGTCAGGAGAGAGCGATCGGTGAGTATTCAGAGTGATCAAGGGGAGGAGAGAGAGGGAGAGAGGGCTGAGAGTGTGAGGGAGAGACTGGGAGGGAGAGAGGGAAAGAGAGTCAAGTCAAGTCAAGTCACTTTTTATTGTCATTTCAACTGTAACTGCTGGTACAGCACACAGTAAAAAGTGAGACAACGTTTCTCAGGACCATGGTGCTACATGAAACAATATAAAAACTACACTGAACTACATAAAACAACACAAAACTACACTAGACTACAGACCTACCCAGGACTGCAAAAAGTTCACAAAACAGTGCAGGCATTACAATAAATAATAAACAAGAGAACAGGCACAGTAGAGGGCAGTAGGTTGGTGTCAGTCCAGGCTCTGGGTATTGAGGAGTCTGATGGCTTGGGGGAAGAAACTGTTACATAGTCTGGTCGTGAGAGCCCGAATGCTTCAGTGCCTTTTGCCAGATGGCAGGAGGGAGAAGAGATTGTATGAGGGGTGCGTAGGTGAGAGAGAGAGAGACAGACAGACAGAGAGAGAGAGAGAGAGGGAGAGAGAGGGAGAGGGGAAGAGAGGGAGAAAGGGTGAGAAGGGGAAAGAGTGAGAGAGAGCTGAGAGGTGAGAGAGAGACTGGGAGGGTGAGAGTGAGAGAGAGAGAAAGAGAGGAGAGAACAACACAGAGGATGAGAGGGGAAACAGGCAGAGCATGGGACAGAGAGGAGAGGACAGAACATGAAAAGGGGAAAAGGAGAGAGCGCGGTGGGGGTGTTGGAGGACAGGGGAGAGGGAGACGAAATAATGAAGGTAAACAGTCGACAGAGAAAGAGAGGAGGGATGAAGGGAGGGAGTCGAAGCTGAATTGGAGAGGCCGGGAGAGGGAGGGAGTGAGGGTGGAGGGGTTAAAAAGGAACCAGAGGTGGAGGTGGGGATGCAACCGCTACCGTGAGTGAACAGCAGGGGGCGTCAGGAGTCGGAGTGGCTCCGTGAGTCCAGCGTCAGTTGTTTAACCTGATGGTCGGGGGTTCGTATCCCCCGTCCCCACCGGGGTCTGTCAGATTCCACACCTTTTCTTTCCCCCACCCCCCACTATCTCGCTCTCTCTTTCTCACCGTCTCTCTCTCTTCCTCTCCCTCTTGTCTCACTCTGTCTTGCTCTCTAATTCAAATTAATTTACCTGATCCCATCCCGCTGATCACGATCGCTCCGTTCCCTGCCTGTCCGTGTGGCTGTCTCGAAGCCTGTTAAATCATCTCCGTCCTATCTGCCTCTGCCATTTCCCCCCGGCAGCCCATAGCAGGCAGTTAAACCCTTTCCGTGTAACTAAACTTGCCCCATAAAATCTACTTTAAACACGCGCCCCCACCCCCCACCCCCATCTCGAACCACGGCACTCTGAGATTTCAAAGTTCACGTTCAGAAAATATCAATTGTCAGAGTATGTTGACATGATTGTACAGTCTGGAGACTTGTCTCCCAACAAGCAGCCAGGAAACAAGGAAAACTAAAATAACCCATGTTTAAAAAAAACCCAATAAAATATAAAACAACCATTGAAAAAAAGACCAAACAACAGGAATGCAGAATGGACGGCTGTTCCCGAACGGCTGAGTGCGTTGTGTTGTTGAGGCTCCGGCGCCTTCTCCTTGACGGTGGGAAAGAGAGGTGGGGAGGGGTGGGGAAGGGGAGGGATAGAAATCAGTGACTGGTTTGTCCACCTGTCCCTGTCCCTGTCCCAGAGTAAAAAGTTGAGGCTCCAGTCGGACTTGAACTCACGAACTCGTGGTTTAACAAGACCAGTGCTCTAACTCTTGAGCTACGGGGCCTCACCCGACACTGGCTTTCTCTCATCCCCTCTTCATCCCGACAACTGGGCGTCACCTCATGGAGAACGACGCCTACCTGATGCCCTTCATTCTCCGGGCTGCAGCTCAACTGGGCGGGACTGCTGCCAATATACAGACTGGTCAGGAGACTCACAAATCCGCCCTCGGGCTCCGAGCGAGCAGCCCCTACCCCGAATCAAACAACATGCCCTTCTCACCTCACATTCTCCCTCGCGGGGGTGGGGGGGGGCCTTGCTCTGGTATGCACTGCACTCTCTCTTTAACTGTGACACTTGACTCTGCATTCTCTGAATGCTTTACCCTGCGTTACTGCAATGCCCGGACGTACGGAACTGATCTGTGCGGACGGAGTGTAAAAAAAAATTCAACTGCGCCTCTCTCCTCACTCCGGACACTTTTCCTGAACGGTACGGGGATAGGACGCTGAGGTTGAAGGACCATCTCTCCCTCCCTCCCTCCCTCCTTCCCTCTCCCTCTCTCGCTCCGCCCCATCTCCTCCTCCCCCTTTCTATCCCTACACTTCCCTCTCAAACACACACTGACTCTCTCTCTCACTTCCTTCCCCCTCTCTCCCTCCTTTTCTGACTCCTGCCCTCTACTCTCTCCACCCCCTCTCGTTACCCCTCTCTCTAAACTTTCTCCTCTCTCTCCCTCCCTCCCTTTCTCATCCTCCCCTCCCCCTTTCTTTTTCTTTCGCTCCCTCTCTCTACCCCACCTCTCTCTCTCTCTCTCTTTATCTCTCTCCGGTTTTTCCCTCCCTCCTTCTCAACGTCCCTCACTCCGGACACCTTTCCTGGACGTTACCAGGATACGGAGACAGAACGCTGAGGCCGAGGGACCACCTGGATCTGAGTTAATGGGGCAGCAGGGAGAGATGGGCCGAGTGGCCACGCCCTCTCTTTCTCTCCCGTCCCCTCTCCTTCCATCCCTCCCTCCCTTGCTACGTCCGTCAATCCGGACACCATTCCTGGACCTTACCGGGACATGGGGATAGGACGCTGAGTTGGAGAATCAGCCGCCATCTGAATGAATGGGTCAGCAGATAGAGAGGGGCCGAGCGGCCTCTTTCGCTCCGGAACCTTGCGTTCTTCTGTTCCCTCGGAGGGCCAGACCGGGGCAGACGGTCAGAATTTCCCTCTCCTGAGTCCCTCCAACCCCAGACAGTGAGAGAGGGTCAGGAGAGAGGGATCAGTGAGTATTCAGACCGATCAAGGGAGGAGAGAGAGGGAGAGGGGGGTGAGAGTGTGAGAGTGTAGAGAGGGGAGAGAGAGACTGGGAGGGAGAGAGTGAGAGAGAGAGAAGGAAAGGAGAGAACAACACAGAGGATGAGAGAGGAAACAGGCAGAACATGGGACAGAGAGGAGAGGACAGAACATGAAAAGGGGAAAAGGAGAGAGCGCTGTGGGGGTGTTGGAGGACAGGAGAGAGGGAGACGAAATAATGAAGGAAAACAGTCGACAGCGATTGGGAGAGAGAGAGGAGGGAGGAGGAGAAGGAGTCGAAGCTGAATTGGAGAGGCCAGGAGATGGAGGGAGTGAGGGTGGAGGGGTTAAAAAGGAACCAGAGGTGGAGGTGGGGATGCAACCTTTACCGTGAGCGAACAGCAGGGGGCGTCAGGAGTCGGAGTGGTTCCGTGAGTCCAGCGTCAGTTGTTTAACCTGATGGTCGGGAGTTCAAAACCCCCGTCCCCACTGGGGTCTGTCAGACTCCACACCTTTTCTTTCCCCCACCCCCCACTCTCTCTCTCTCTCTCTCTCTCTCTCTCTCTCTCTCTCTCTGTCTTCCCCTCTAATTCAAATTTATTTACCTAATCCCATCCCCCTGGTCACGATCGCTCCGTTCCCTGCCTGTCCGTGTGGTTGTCTCGAAGCCTGTTAAATCATCTCCGCCCTATCTGCCTCCACAATTTCCCCCCGGCAGCCCATAGCAGGCACTCAAACCCTTTCCGTGTAAGTAAACTTGCCCCATAAAATCCTCTTTAAACACCACCACCCCCCATCTCAAACCAGTGCACTCTGAAATTTCAAAGTTCACGTTCAGAAAATATCAATTGTCAGAGTATGTTGACATGACTGGACTGTGTGGAGACTCGTCTCCCAACAAGCAGCCAGGAAAAAAGGAAAACTAAAATAACCCATGTTTAAAAAAAACAATAAAATATAAAACAACCATTGAAAAAAAAGACCAAACAACAGGAACGCAGAATGGACGGCTGTTCCCGAACGGCTGAGTGTTTAGTGTTGTTGAGGCTCCGGCGCCTTCTCCTTGACGGTGGGAAAGAGAGGTGGGGAGGGGTGGGGAAGGGGAGGGATAGAAATCAGTGACTGGTTTGTCCACCTGTCCCTGTCACTGTCCCAGAGTAAAAAGTTGAGGCTCCAGTCGGACTTGAACTCACGAACTCGTGGTTTAACAAGACCAGTGCTCTAACTCCTGAGCTACGGGGCCTCACCCGACACTGGCTTTCTCTCATCCCCTCTTCATCCCGACAACTGGGCGTCACCTCATGGAGAACGACGCCTGCCTGACGCCCTTCATTCTCCGGGCTGCAGCTCAACTGGGCGGGACTGCTCCCAATATACAGACTGGTCAGGAGACTCACAAATCCGCCCTCGGGCTCCGAGCGAGCAGCCTCTACCCCGAATCAAACAACATGCCCTTCTCACCTCACATTCTCCCTCGCGGGGGTGGGGGTGGGGGGCCTTGCTCTGGTCTGCACTGCACTCTCTCTGTGACTGTGACACTTTACTCTGCATTCTCTGAATGCTTTACCCTGCGTTACTGCAATGCCCGGACGTACGGAACTGATCTGTGCGGACGGAGTGTAAAAAAAAATTCAACTGCGCCTCTCTCCTCACTCCGGACACTTTTCCTGAACGGTACGGGGATAGGACGCTGAGGTTGAAGGACCATCTCTCCCTCCCTCCCTCCCTCCTTCCCTCTCCCTCTCTCGCTCCGCCCCATCTCCTCCTCCCCCTTTCTATCCCTACACTTCCCTCTCAAACACACACTGACTCTCTCTCTCACTTCCTTCCCCCTCTCTCCCTCCTTTTCTGACTCCTGCCCTCTACTCTCTCCACCCCCTCTCGTTACCCCTCTCTCTAAACTTTCTCCTCTCTCTCCCTCCCTCCCTTTCTCATCCTCCCCTCCCTCTTTCTTTTTCTTTCGCTCCCTCTCTCTACCCCACCTCTCTCTCTCTCTCTCTCTTTATCTCTCTCCGGTTTTTCCCTCCCTCCTTCTCAACGTCCCTCACTCCGGACACCTTTCCTGGACGTTACCAGGATACGGAGACAGAACGCTGAGGCCGAGGGACCACCTGGATCTGAGTTAATGGGGCAGCAGGGAGAGATGGGCCGAGTGGCCACGCCCTCTCTTTCTCTCCCGTCCCCTCTCCTTCCATCCCTCCCTCCCTTGCTACGTCCGTCAATCCGGACACCATTCCTGGACTTTACCGGGACATGGGGATAGGACGCTGAGTTGGAGAATCAGCCGCCATCTGAATGAATGGGTCAGCAGATAGAGAGGGGCCGAGCGGCCTCTTTCGCTCCGGAACCTTGCGTTCTTCTGTTCCCTCGGAGGGCCAGACCGGGGCAGACGGTCAGAATTTCCCTCTCCTGAGTCCCTCCAACCCCAGACAGTGAGAGAGGGTCAGGAGAGAGGGATCAGTGAGTATTCAGACCGATCAAGGGAGGAGAGAGAGGGAGAGGGGGGTGAGAGTGTGAGAGTGTAGAGAGGGGAGAGAGAGACTGGGAGGGAGAGAGTGAGAGAGAGAGAAGGAAAGGAGAGAACAACACAGAGGATGAGAGAGGAAACAGGCAGAACATGGGACAGAGAGGAGAGGACAGAACATGAAAAGGGGAAAAGGAGAGAGCGCTGTGGGGGTGTTGGAGGACAGGAGAGAGGGAGACGAAATAATGAAGGAAAACAGTCGACAGCGATTGGGAGAGAGAGAGGAGGGAGGAGGAGAAGGAGTCGAAGCTGAATTGGAGAGGCCAGGAGATGGAGGGAGTGAGGGTGGAGGGGTTAAAAAGGAACCAGAGGTGGAGGTGGGGATGCAACCTTTACCGTGAGCGAACAGCAGGGGGCGTCAGGAGTCGGAGTGGTTCCGTGAGTCCAGCGTCAGTTGTTTAACCTGATGGTCGGGAGTTCAAATCCCCCGTCCCCACTGGGGTCTGTCAGACTCCACACCTTTTCTTTCCCCCACCCCCCACTCTCTCTCTCTCTCTCTCTCTCTCTCTCTCTCTCTCTGTCTTCCCCTCTAATTCAAATTTATTTACCTAATCCCATCCCCCTGGTCACGATCGCTCCGTTCCCTGCCTGTCCGTGTGGTTGTCTCGAAGCCTGTTAAATCATCTCCGCCCTATCTGCCTCCACAATTTCCCCCCGGCAGCCCATAGCAGGCACTCAAACCCTTTCCGTGTAAGTAAACTTGCCCCATAAAATCCTCTTTAAACACCACCACCCCCCATCTCAAACCAGTGCACTCTGAAATTTCAAAGTTCACGTTCAGAAAATATCAATTGTCAGAGTATGTTGACATGACTGGACTGTGTGGAGACTCGTCTCCCAACAAGCAGCCAGGAAAAAAGGAAAACTAAAATAACCCATGTTTAAAAAAAACAATAAAATATAAAACAACCATTGAAAAAAAAGACCAAACAACAGGAACGCAGAATGGACGGCTGTTCCCGAACGGCTGAGTGTTTAGTGTTGTTGAGGCTCCGGCGCCTTCTCCTTGACGGTGGGAAAGAGAGGTGGGGAGGGGTGGGGAAGGGGAGGGATAGAAATCAGTGACTGGTTTGTCCACCTGTCCCTGTCACTGTCCCAGAGTAAAAAGTTGAGGCTCCAGTCGGACTTGAACTCACGAACTCGTGGTTTAACAAGACCAGTGCTCTAACTCCTGAGCTACGGGGCCTCACCCGACACTGGCTTTCTCTCATCCCCTCTTCATCCCGACAACTGGGCGTCACCTCATGGAGAACGACGCCTGCCTGACGCCCTTCATTCTCCGGGCTGCAGCTCAACTGGGCGGGACTGCTCCCAATATACAGACTGGTCAGGAGACTCACAAATCCGCCCTCGGGCTCCGAGCGAGCAGCCTCTACCCCGAATCAAACAACATGCCCTTCTCACCTCACATTCTCCCTCGCGGGGGTGGGGGTGGGGGGCCTTGCTCTGGTCTGCACTGCACTCTCTCTGTGACTGTGACACTTTACTCTGCATTCTCTGAATGCTTTACCCTGCGTTACTGCAATGCCCGGACGTACGGAACTGATCTGTGCGGACGGAGTGTAAAAAAAAATTCAACTGCGCCTCTCTCCTCACTCCGGACACTTTTCCTGAACGGTACGGGGATAGGACGCTGAGGTTGAAGGACCATCTCTCCCTCCCTCCCTCCCTCCTTCCCTCTCCCTCTCTCGCTCCGCCCCATCTCCTCCTCCCCCTTTCTATCCCTACACTTCCCTCTCAAACACACACTGACTCTCTCTCTCACTTCCTTCCCCCTCTCTCCCTCCTTTTCTGACTCCTGCCCTCTACTCTCTCCACCCCCTCTCGTTACCCCTCTCTCTAAACTTTCTCCTCTCTCTCCCTCCCTCCCTTTCTCATCCTCCCCTCCCCCTTTCTTTTTCTTTCGCTCCCTCTCTCTACCCCACCTCTCTCTCTCTCTCTCTCTTTATCTCTCTCCGGTTTTTCCCTCCCTCCTTCTCAACGTCCCTCACTCCGGACACCTTTCCTGGACGTTACCAGGATACGGAGACAGAACGCTGAGGCCGAGGGACCACCTGGATCTGAGTTAATGGGGCAGCAGGGAGAGATGGGCCGAGTGGCCACGCCCTCTCTTTCTCTCCCGTCCCCTCTCCTTCCATCCCTCCCTCCCTTGCTACGTCCGTCAATCCGGACACCATTCCTGGACTTTACCGGGACATGGGGATAGGACGCTGAGTTGGAGAATCAGCCGCCATCTGAATGAATGGGTCAGCATATAGAGAGGGGCCGAGCGGCCTCTTTCGCTCCGGAACCTTGCGTTCTTCTGTTCCCTCGGAGGGCCAGACCGGGGCAGACGGTCAGAATTTCCCTCTCCTGAGTCCCTCCAACCCCAGACAGTGAGAGAGGGTCAGGAGAGAGGGATCAGTGAGTATTCAGACCGATCAAGGGAGGAGAGAGAGGGAGAGGGGGGTGAGAGTGTGAGAGTGTAGAGAGGGGAGAGAGAGACTGGGAGGGAGAGAGTGAGAGAGAGAGAAGGAAAGGAGAGAACAACACAGAGGATGAGAGAGGAAACAGGCAGAACATGGGACAGAGAGGAGAGGACAGAACATGAAAAGGGGAAAAGGAGAGAGCGCTGTGGGGGTGTTGGAGGACAGGAGAGAGGGAGACGAAATAATGAAGGAAAACAGTCGACAGCGATTGGGAGAGAGAGAGGAGGGAGGAGGAGAAGGAGTCGAAGCTGAATTGGAGAGGCCAGGAGATGGAGGGAGTGAGGGTGGAGGGGTTAAAAAGGAACCAGAGGTGGAGGTGGGGATGCAACCTTTACCGTGAGCGAACAGCAGGGGGCGTCAGGAGTCGGAGTGGTTCCGTGAGTCCAGCGTCAGTTGTTTAACCTGATGGTCGGGAGTTCAAATCCCCCGTCCCCACTGGGGTCTGTCAGACTCCACACCTTTTCTTTCCCCCACCCCCCACTCTCTCTCTCTCTCTCTCTCTCTCTCTCTCTCTCTCTCTCTCTCTCTCTCTCTCTCTCTCTCTCTCTCTGTCTTCCCCTCTAATTCAAATTTATTTACCTAATCCCATCCCCCTGGTCACGATCGCTCCGTTCCCTGCCTGTCCGTGTGGTTGTCTCGAAGCCTGTTAAATCATCTCCGCCCTATCTGCCTCCACAATTTCCCCCCGGCAGCCCATAGCAGGCACTCAAACCCTTTCCGTGTAAGTAAACTTGCCCCATAAAATCCTCTTTAAACACCCCCCCCCCATCTCAAACCAGTGCACTCTGAAATTTCAAAGTTCACGTTCAGAAAGTATCAATTGTCAGAGTATGTTGACATGACTGGACTGTGTGGAGACTCGTCTCCCAACAAGCAGCCAGGAAAAAAGGAAAACTAAAATAACCCATGTTTAAAAAAAACAATAAAATATAAAACAACCATTGAAAAAAAAGACCAAACAACAGGAACGCAGAATGGACGGCTGTTCCCGAACGGCTGAGTGTTTTGTGTTGTTGAGGCTCCGGCGCCTTCTCCTGGACAGTGGGAAAGAGAGGTGGGGAGGGGTGGGGAAGAGGAGGGATAGAAATCAGTGACTGGTTTGTCCACCTGTCCCTGTCACTGTCCCAGAGTAAAAAGTTGAGGCTCCAGTCGGACTTGAACTCACGAACTCGTGGTTTAACAAGGCCAGTGCTCTAACTCTTGAGCTACGGGGCCTCACCCGACACCGGCTTTCTCTCATCCCCTCTTCATCCCGACAACTGGGCGTCACCTCATGGAGAACGACGCCTGCCTGGCGCCCTTCATTCTCCGGGCTGCAGCTCAACTGGGCGGGACTGCTCCCAATATACAGACTGGTCAGGAGACTCACAAATCCGCCCTCGGGCTCCGAGCGAGCAGCCTCTACCCCGAATCAAACAACATGCCCTTCTCACCTCACATTCTCCCTCGCGGGGGTGGGGGGGGGGACCCTTGCTCTGGTCTGCACTGCACTCTCTCTGTGACTGTGACACTTGACTCTGCATTCTCTGAATGCTTTACCCTGCGTTACTGCAATGCCCGGACGTACGGAACTGATCTGTGCGGACGGAGTGTAAAAAAAAATTCAACTGCGCCTCTCTCCTCACTCCGGACACTTTTCCTGAACGGTACGGGGATAGGACGCTGAGGTTGAAGGACCATCTCTCCTTCCCTCCCTCCCTCCTTCCCTCTCCCTCTCTCGCTCCGCCCCATCTCCTCCTCCCCCTTTCTATCCCTACACTTCCCTCTCAAACACACACTGACTCTCTCTCTCACTTCCTTCCCCCTCTCTCCCTCCTTTTCTGACTCCTGCCCTCTACTCTCTCCACCCCCTCTCGTTACCCCTCTCTCTAAACTTTCTCCTCTCTCTCCCTCCCTCCCTTTCTCATCCTCCCCTCCCCCTTTCTTTTTCTTTCGCTCCCTCTCTCTACCCCACCTCTCTCTCTCTCTCTCTCTTTATCTCTCTCCGGTTTTTCCCTCCCTCCTTCTCAACGTCCCTCACTCCGGACACCTTTCCTGGACGTTACCAGGATACGGAGACAGAACGCTGAGGCCGAGGGACCACCTGGATCTGAATTAATGGGGCAGCAGGGAGAGATGGGCCGAGTGGCCACGCCCTCTCTTTCTCTCCCGTCCCCTCTCCTTCCATCCCTCCCTTCCTTGCTACGTCCGGCAATCCGGACACCATTCCTGGACTTTACCGGGACATGGGGATAGGACGCTGAGTTGGAGAATCAGCCGCCATCTGAATGAATGGGTCAGCAGATAGAGAGGGGCCGAGCGGCCTCTTTCGCTCCGGAACCTTGCGTTCTTCTGTTCCCTCGGAGGGCCAGACCGGGGCAGACGGTCAGAATTTCCCTCTCCTGAGTCCCTCCAACCCCAGACAGTGAGAGAGGGTCAGGAGAGAGGGATCAGTGAGTATTCAGACCGATCAAGGGAGGAGAGAGAGGGAGAGGGGGTGAGAGTGTGAGAGTCTAGAGAGGGGAGAGAGAGACTGGGAGGGAGAGAGTGAGAGAGAGAGAAGGAAAGGAGAGAACAACACAGAGGATGAGAGAGGAAACAGGCAGAACATGGGACAGAGAGGAGAGGACAGAACATGAAAAGGGGAAAAGGAGAGAGCGCGGTGGGGGTGTTGGAGGACAGGAGAGAGGGAGACGAAATAATGAAGGAAAACAGTCGACAGCGATTGGGAGAGAGAGAGGAGGGAGGAGGAGAAGGAGTCGAAGCTGAATTGGAGAGGCCAGGAGATGGAGGGAGTGAGGGTGGAGGGGTTAAAAAGGAACCTGAGGTGGAGGTGGGGATGCAACCTTTACCGTGAGTGAACAGCAGGGGGCGTCTAGAGTCGGAGTGGTTCCGTGAGTCCAGCGTCAGTTGTTTAACCTGATGGTCGGGGGTTCAAATCCCCCGTCCCCACTGGGGTCTGTCAGACTCCACACCTTTTCTTTCCCCCACCCCCCACTCTCTCTCTCTCTCTCTCTCTCTCTCTGTCTTCCCCTCTAATTCAAATTTATTTACCTAATCCCATCCCCCTGGTCACGATCGCTCCGTTCCCTGCCTGTCCGTGTGGTTGTCTCGAAGCCTGTTAAATCATCTCCGCCCTATCTGCCTCCACAATTTCCCCCCGGCAGCCCATAGCAGGCACTCAAACCCTTTCCGTGTAAGTAAACTTGCCCCATAAAATCCTCTTTAAACACCCCCCCCCATCTCAAACCAGTGCACTCTGAAATTTCAAAGTTCACGTTCAGAAAGTATCAATTGTCAGAGTATGTTGACATGACTGGACTGTGTGGAGACTCGTCTCCCAACAAGCAGCCAGGAAAAAAGGAAAACTAAAATAACCCATGTTTAAAAAAAAAACAATAAAATATAAAACAACCATTGAAAAAAAAGACCAAACAACAGGAACGCAGAATGGACGGCTGTTCCCGAACGGCTGAGTGTTTTGTGTTGTTGAGGCTCCGGCGCCTTCTCCTGGACAGTGGGAAAGAGAGGTGGGGAGGGGTGGGGAAGGGGAGGGATAGAAATCAGTGACTGGTTTGTCCACCTGTCCCTGTCACTGTCCCAGAGTAAAAAGTTGAGGCTCCAGTCGGACTTGAACTCACGAACTCGTGGTTTAACAAGGCCAGTGCTCTAACTCTTGAGCTACGGGGCCTCAGCCGACACCGGCTTTCTCTCATCCCCTCTTCATCCCGACAACTGGGCGTCACCTCATGGAGAACGACGCCTGCCTGGCGCCCTTCATTCTCCGGGCTGCAGCTCAACTGGGCGGGACTGCTCCCAATATACAGACTGGTCAGGAGACTCACAAATCCGCCCTCGGGCTCCGAGCGAGCAGCCTCTACCCCGAATCAAACAACATGCCCTTCTCACCTCACATTCTCCCTCGCGGGGGTGGGGGGGGGGACCCTTGCTCTGGTCTGCACAGCACTCTCTCTGTGACTGTGACACTTGACTCTGCATTCTCTGAATGCTTTACTCTGCGTTACTGCAATGCCCGGACGTACGGAACTGATCTGTGCGGACGGAGTGTAAAAAAAAATTCAACTCCGCCTCTCTCCTCACTCCGGACACTTTTCCTGAACGGTACGGGGATAGGACGCTGAGGTTGAAGGACCATCTCTCCCTCCCTCCCTCCCTCCTTCCCTCTCCCTCTCTCGCTCCGCCCCATCTCCTCCTCCCCCTTTCTATCCCTACACTTCCCTCTCAAACACACACTGACTCTCTCTCTCACTTCCTTCCCCCTCTCTCCCTCCTTTTCTGACTCCTGCCCTCTACTCTCTCCACCCCCTCTCGTTACCCCTCTCTCTAAACTTTCTCCTCTCTCTCCCTCCCTCCCTTTCTCATCCTCCCCTCCCCCTTTCTTTTTCTTTCGCTCCCTCTCTCTACCCCACCTCTCTCTCTCTCTCTCTTTATCTCTCTCCGGTTTTTCCCTCCCTCCTTCTCAACGTCCCTCACTCCGGACACCTTTCCTGGACGTTACCAGGATACGGAGACAGAACGCTGAGGCCGAGGGACCACCTGGATCTGAGTTAATGGGGCAGCAGGGAGAGATGGGCCGAGTGGCCACGCCCTCTCTTTCTCTCCCGTCCCCTCTCCTTCCATCCCTCCCTTCCTTGCTACGTCCGGCAATCCGGACACCATTCCTGGACTTTACCGGGACATGGGGATAGGACGCTGAGTTGGAGAATCAGCCGCCATCTGAATGAATGGGTCAGCAGATAGAGAGGGGCCGAGCGGCCTCTTTCGCTCCGGAACCTTGCGTTCTTCTGTTCCCTCGGAGGGCCAGACCGGGGCAGACGGTCAGAATTTCCCTCTCCTGAGTCCCTCCAACCCCAGACAGTGAGAGAGGGTCAGGAGAGAGGGATCAGTGAGTATTCAGACCGATCAAGGGAGGAGAGAGAGGGAGAGGGGGTGAGAGTGTGAGAGTCTAGAGAGGGGAGAGAGAGACTGGGAGGGAGAGAGTGAGAGAGAGAGAAGGAAAGGAGAGAACAACACAGAGGATGAGAGAGGAAACAGGCAGAACATGGGACAGAGAGGAGAGGACAGAACATGAAAAGGGGAAAAGGAGAGAGCGCTGTGGGGGTGTTGGAGGACAGGAGAGAGGGAGACGAAATAATGAAGGAAAACAGTCGACAGCGATTGGGAGAGAGAGAGGAGGGAGGAGGAGAAGGAGTCGAAGCTGAATTGGAGAGGCCTGGAGAGGGAGGGAGTGAGGGTGGAGGGGTTAAAAAGGAACCAGAGGTGGAGGTGGGGATGCAACCTTTACCGTGAGTGAACAGCAGGGGGCGTCAGGAGTCGGAGTGGTTCCGTGAGTCCAGCGTCAGTTGTTTAACCTGATTGTCGGGGGTTCAAATCCCCCGTCCCCTCCGGGGTCTGTCAGACTCCACACCTTTTCTTTCCCCCACCCCCCACTCTCTCTCTCTCTCTCTCTCTCTCTCTCTCTGTCTCTGTCTCCCTCTCTAATTCAAATTTATTTACCTAATCCCATCCCCCTGGTCACGATCGCTCCGTTCCCTGCCTGTCCGTGTGGCTGTCTCGAAGCCTGTTAAATCATCTCCGCCCTATCTGCCTCCGCCATTTCTCCCCGGCAGCCCATAGCAGGCACCCAAACCCTTTCCGTGTAAGTAAACTTGCCCCATAAAATCTCCTTTAAACCCGCCCCCCCATCTGAATAAAATATAAAACAACCATTGAAAAAAAAAGACCAAACAACAGGAATGCAGAATGGTCGGCTGTTCCCGAACGGCTGAGTGTTTTGTGTTGTTGAGGCTCCGGCGCCTTCTCCTTAACGGTGGGAAAGAGAGGTGGGGAGGGGTGGGGAAGGGGAGGGATAGAAATCAGTGACTGGTTTGTCCACCTGTCCCTGTCACTGTCCCAGAGTAAAAAGTTGAGGCTCCAGTCGGACTTGAACTCACGAACTCGTGGTTTAACAAGACCAGTGCTCTAACTCTTGAGCTACGGGGCCTCACCCGACACCGGCTTTCTCTCATCCCCTCTTCATCCCGACAACTGGGCGTCACCTCATGGAGAACGACGCCTGCCTGACGCCCTTCATTCTCCGGGCTGCAGCTCAACTGGGCGGGACTGCTCCCAATATACAGACTGGTCAGGAGACTCACAAATCCGCCCTCGGGCTCCGAGCGAGCAGCCTCTACCCCGAATCAAACAACATGCCCTTCTCACCTCACATTCTCCCTCGCGGTGGTGGGGGGGGGGGGGCCTTGCTCTGGTCTGCACTGCACTCTCTCTGTGACTGTGACACTTGACTCTGCATTCTCTGAATGCTTTACCCTGCGTTACTGCAATGCCCGGACGTACGGAACTGATCTGTGCGGACGGAGTGTAAAAAAAAATTCAACTGCGCGTCTCTCCTCACTCCGGTCACTTTTCCTGAACGGTACGGGGATAGGACGCTGAGGTTGAGGGACCATCTCTCCCTGCCTCCCTCCTTCCCTCCTTCCCTCTCCCTCTCTCTTTCCGCCCCATCTCCTCCCCCCCCCCCCCACATCCCTACACTTTCCCTCACGGCCCGCTTCGCTCTCAGACACGCACTGACTCTCTCTCACTTGGACTTCCTGCCCTCTCTTTTCCCCCTTTCCTGACTCCTGCCCTCCTCTCTCTTTACCCCCTCTCGTTACCCCTCTCTCCACCTTACTCCCCTCCCTCTCCCTCTTTCTCTCCCTCCCTTTCTCTTCCTTCCCCTTTCTTTTTCTCTCGCTCCCTCTCTCTCCCTTCCCTGTACACCCAACCAACCCCCGTCTCTCCCGTTCCTCCCGTCCCTCTTTCTCAACGTTCCTCTCTCCGGACACCTTTCCTGGACATGACAGGGATGCGGGGGCCGTGGGTTCCAATGCCATTGGATATTCCGGCGAAACTCACCCCAAACTCCGGGAGACGGGGGAGGGGGACGGTGGGAGGGGTGTGCAATGGGGGCACTAATGGAACTCCCCCTCACACATTCAGTCCGTCACCTTCCCTCCCACTCACACAACACTCCCCCCGCCGTCCCTCACTGAGGGCTCCTCGTTCATACTCTCTCTCTCTCTCTCTCTCTCTCATTCTCCATCCGTCTCACACACTCTCCCTCTCAAACTCTCCCATGCTCTCTCAGTTCCTGCCTCCACTCTCACTCTCTCTTTCTTCTCCGCCTCACTCTCTTTTTCTCACTCGTAGCCTCTTTCTTCTCCTATCCCTTCTCTCTCTCACACTCTCTTCCTGACTCCTCTCTCCCTCATTCCCCATTCTTTTATTCTCACTACTCCCCCCCTCTCGATTTCTCCCCATCTCACCATGCAGGACACGCCCCTTTTCATTGCTACCGTCTTCTCTCTCTCCCTCTCTCTCTCTCTCTCTCTCCCTCCCTCTATCCGCTTTCTCCTCTCCCTCTCTTTCTCTTTTGCAACCTTCCTTTCTCCTCCTCCCCTGCTCCCTCTTTCTCGCCTGTCCTTCGCTTCCTCCGTCCCTCTCTCCTCCCTCCCTCCCCCTTATTCCTTTCTTCCCGGGGACGTTAATGGGAATTGGACGCTCAGCTTCCATCTGAATGGATGGGTTAGCCGCGAGGGAGAGGGGCCGAATGGCTACCTTCGCTCCAGAAAGTTGGGTTTTTCTGTTCCCTAGAACAAGGACAGGGGCGGGAATGTCTCTCTCCGGAGTCTTCCCGTCAGACAGAGTGAGGTAACGGGAGAGAGGAGAGAAAAGAGAGAAAGAGGGAGCGAGAGAGAGGGAGGGTGGGAGAGGGAGAGAGAGAGGGAGAGAGAGTCAGGGGGGGGAGAGGGAGAGAGAGGGTATGAGAAAGAGAGAGAGAGTGAGAGGGAGGGTGGGAGCGAGAAAAGAGAGGGGAGAGGGAGAGAGAGAAGGGAAAGTGAGAGAGGGGTGAAAGCGGGGGAATGAGAGAAGGGAGAGGAGAGAGTTCAGACAGAATTGGAGAGGGGGAGCGGGAAGAGACAGGGAAGGAGTGAGGGTAGGAAGAGAGGGTAGATGGACTAGAAAGGAACCAGAGGTGAGAGGGAGCGGGGACCCGAATGATACTGTGAGTGAACTGCAGGGGGCGGTAGAGGGTCGGTGTGCCTCAGTGGGTCTAGCGTCAAATCTTCAACCTGTGGGCCGGGAGTTGATCCTCCCGTCCCAACCGGGGTTTGTCAGACTCCGTACTGGTTTTCCTCCCCTCCTACCAACGACCACCTCCCTCCATCTCTCTCTCTCTCTCTCTCTTCTTCTCTCTCTCTCTCTCTCTCTCTCTCTCTCTCTCTCTAATATTAATTTCTTTACCTGATCCCATCCCTTCCCCCACCCGCGGCCTCATCCACCCATTCCCTGCCTGTCTCTGTGGCTGTCCAGAAATCTCTTATTAACCTGCCCCCGTATCTGCCTCCGGCATTTCCCAGCTGCAGGCCGTTCCGCGCACCCACCCCGTTCCGTGTAAGTAAACTTGCCCCATAAAATCTCCTTTAAGCACCGCCTCCCCATCTCAAACCACGGCACGCTGGGATTTCAAAGTTCACGTTCAGAGAATATTAGTTATCAAAGTCCGATGTACATTATACAATCTTGAGATTCTTGTCCTTACGAGCAGCCACGAAACAAAGAAACCCAAAACAACCCAAAAGAAAAAAATAACCCATTTAAAAAAAGAAGACGGTCGACAATATTCCTTCTAGTTTATAATGATCGGTGTGTGCAAAAATCTTGCGCTGTGCGATTTTATTTTTGTCCCGGTGACAACATGTGCGCTCTGAATTCTATATAGAGAGGTATTTGAAATACCAATTTTTAATGTTAGGAAGCTCCGCCTGTGGTGGGATGCAGACGAGGTTAACCGATTTTTTAAAAACCTGTCTTGAACCAAAAATTGAACCATTTAATCGTTTATTTGCAGAAATTATTAGCTGCCTTCGAGCGGTCGTATTTTTCTCTTCCCTGTCGAATTTACACTTTTTCTAATGTTATAAGGTGAGTTAGGTCGACTTCAAATAGTTTGTGCTGTTATGATATTCAGTAATAGAAGTCATACATTGTAAAAGCAAAAAAAAAAGGGAATTTGGCGAGAACGAGGCGTGTTTGACACAGACACGGACGTGAGAGAGTAACGCAGCAAACTATTAGAAACTAAAGATATAAACGGGTAAAAGTGCGGTTAGTAGTGAGGGTCTCTACCCTACTTAGTTGAAATCCTCAGAGTGAAACCCCAGGAGGGGAGATAGTGTCGATAAACGGGTTATTAAAGCCACGGCTATAACACGCAGCAGCTGTGACGAGACAATATCGGCAGAGCCGCGTGTCCGAGATCTCTACCGTGTAACCGGGAATTAGTTCTGTTAAATGACGCCAAGGGATTTGGTCAGGGGTTTTTTTTTTGGTATAAGTTTGTGAATCGACTTTCCGTGGATAATCAACTATTTCATCCGACGAAACAAGAGACGAGATGGCCACCCACCCGAGTTCGGAGAACCAGCGGGGGGAACGAAATGTTTCAGCACGTAGAGGATTCAATACGGTTTGGATGTGTAAGTTTATTTCTCGTTCGAAGGACCCGAATTTGATTTTCTGCGAGAACTGGTTACTTTTGCAAAGACTTTGATAAGTCACTCAACGCAATCTACTTTCTTTAAAAGTTGCGATGCTGGAGAGTCGGTCGTAAAGGAGTTAAATATAGAACGGAGACCATAGAAATCTACAGCACATTACAGGCCCTTCGGCCCACAGCGTTGTGCCGACCGTGTAACCTACTCTAGAGACTGCTCAGAATTTCCCTACCGCATCGCCCTCTATGTTTCTAAGCTCCACGTACCTATCTAAGAGTCTCTTAAAAGATCCTGTTGTATCCACCTCTACCACCGTCGCCGACAGCCCATTCCACGCACTCACCACTCTCTGTGTGAAAAACTCACCCCTGACATCCCCTCTGTACCTACTTCCAAGCACCTTCAAACTGTGTTCCCTCGTGTTAGTCATTTCAGCCCTGGGAAAAAGCCTCTGATTCGTAATGACCAGTGGGCGCTGTAGTCTTGTGCTGTGGGATATTTTTTTCACAACCAGTGACAACAACTTGGGCGCACTGAATTTTATACATGGAAGTGTTCATTTTAACAGAATTTAACTCTTGTCAAATCCTCCAGCGACCTCTGCATCGTGACAATACACGCGGGTAACACCAGTTTCCGAACTGCACGTAAATATTTCCCGTAGCCGCACGTTCCTGACCTCATGCGCTCTCGGTGTATCAGTTTCCACTGTTTCATTGAGCCTTCCCGCTTTCAATGGACCGGCTGTTCTTTTGCACTTCACGCCATTTGCTTCTTCGGAATTCGGCACTGTGAATCAACAATTTCTCCAATCAAAACAGTATAAATCAGCCGGTTCTAAAAACTGCAGAGAAATCATCGCAAATCCACCGTCCGCGCCAGAAACCGGAAAGGGAAATGTGATTGTGTATCATCGTGAAATGAACTTATCACGCCGACGGGATGGAGGGTGACGACCTTTTGTGCGCAGTTTAAATTGCTGCGTGCACGAGCCCAGTAAACACTGTCAATTTAACCCATGCAATCCCAGGCATACAGGTGCCAGGTAATGATGTTTACAAGTATCATTCCCCTCAGAATTACATGCCTCTCATTATCCTGGTTCATGGGGGATAAAACACAAGCCGGGCCTGATCAACCCTGGCTGGGTCACCTCGGGCAGGGTGTCTAATGATTAAAGACACGAAACACCCAGTGATCCCTGGATGCATTACTGATGATGTGTCCCAGTGCACACCCGGTTCGTTAAACGAACTGGTGTCGGACCACGATAATGAAAGGCATGGGCCAGATTAGCCTGGTTTCACCACATGAGCCTATCCGCCATAGCACCTCATACCTCACCACTCAAAACTCCGCATCCTTACCTCTTCCGGCCACACATATACATCCGCCAGCCCAACACTCAAACCTAATCCTAAGGTCCAAGGGGGCACACACCCCACCCCCATAAACCCTAGGCACATCCCGATTAACCCTGGCCACACCCCACAAACGCTAGTCACATCCCGATTAACCCTGGCCACACCCGACAAACCCTAGGCACATCCCGATTACCCTGGCCACACCCCGACAAACCCTAGGCATATCCCGATTAACCCTGGCCAAACCCCCACAAACCCGACGACCTGTGTCAGAAGGGGCAAGATCCAAGAAAGGCAAGTGTTGGACCTGGTTAATGAAGGCGTGGCCAGATCAAAGTGGCAGGGTTGCGTGATATTGAATCTCAAGTGACGAGATCAAAAAGCACAAGAGGGCTGATTCGCCACTGCCCGAAAATGCTGAGGCCCAGTGAGATTCGAATTCACGACCCCTGGTTTACAAGACCAGTGCTCTAACCCCTGAGCTATGGAGCCTCCTTGTACAGTCGCCTCCTGACTCCGCCTGTTATTGTTCTGGAGATCTGGGTATGACCTGCATTGATAACGATTGCCTGAATTCAGGTTGAATTCAACCACACTCAGGTTGGAGGAACGACACCTTATATTCCGTTTGGGTAGCCTCCAACCTGATGGCATGAACATCGACTTCTCTTACTTCCGTTAATGCCCCACCTCCCCCCCGTACCCCATCCGTTATTTATTTATTTATCTTATTTTTTCTCTCTCTCCTATTTCTCCCTCTGTCCCTCTGACTATACCCCTTTCCCATCCTCTGGGTTTCCCCTCCTCCTCCTTTTCCTTCTCCCTAGGCCTCCTGTCCCATGATCCTCTCATATCCCTTTTGCCAATCACCTGTCCAGCTCTTGGCTCCATCCCTCCCCCTCCTGTCTTCTCCCATCATTCGGATCTCCCCCTCCCCCTCCCTGTCCCCCTCCCACTTTCAAATCTCTTACTAGCTCTTCTTTCAGTTAGTCCTGACGAAGGGTTTCGGCCCGAAACGTCGACTGTACCTCTTCCTGGAGATGCTGCCTGGCCTGCTGCGTTCACCAGCATCTTCCATGTGTGTTGCTTGGAATTAGAGAATCTGCAGCTTTCCTGGTCTTTGCCTGAATTCCGAATGGGTTGGAGATTCAGAAGGGGGAGGGGGAAGGACCATCCCAAATGTAGAGGGAGTTCAGGAGATCCACTCCGGCATAGCGAGGGGTGGGTGTGTGTGTGGGGGGGGGGGGGAAGAAACATCCCGTTCGGCCCATCTCCTGCCTGCCCGCCCAGTTGCTTGTTTGTGTGACACCCTCGGCCTGCGTCAACCGTGCATCCCTACACCCTCTCCTCAGGCAGATGCCCCCTTGAACTGTGATACCGTGCCCACAGATCCCGCAACCACCCTCTCATTGGGAAGAGTAGATTTGCTACCTTTCTCACGTTTACACCGAGACACCGCGTGAGGTGTGACGTCAGCGCGGCGGGGATTGGGCTGGGGGGCGGGGGCAGCCCGCAAGAGTCGCCACGCTTCTCTGGCGCCGATGTGACCCGAACCGGTTCGTCTCCGGACGGCGGGAGGAAACCCCACGTGGTCACGGTGGAGGACGGACAAAACAAAGGGGGGAACTGAACCCCGACCGACATGTCCCCGTCCGAAGCCGAGGGTCACAGGAGGTCGACGAGTACAGACTGTCTTGGGGCGAGAGGACTCCGTACGTGGGAGAGAGAGAGAAACGGGGGTGGTGGCCGGGCTTTTTGCTGTTGTCAATGGTGTTCTGCAAGCAGCGTGAGTCAGCGTTGAACCGACGTAGGACTGACTTCAGGACCCCGGCTCGGGTTTCTCCTCCTGCTGAAGGGTCTCGGCCCAAAACATGGGACTCGTGGCTCCCCTCCACAGACGCTGCCCGACCTGCTGAGTTCCTCGGCGTTTCGTCCGCGTTCCACACATGGGCGGAGACACGTCTCTAGCAAAGGAGGTGTTAGTCACCTCCTCTGCAGATCACCCTCGGGTAAGGTGTGTCCAGGTATATCCTGGTTGTGTCCCAAGAATGAGTGGAAAATGTTGAGGCCCCAGTGAGATTCGAACTCACGACCCTGGTTTACAAGACCAGTGCTCTAACCCCTGAGCTACGGAGCCTCCTTGTACAGTCGCCTCCTGACTCCACCTGTTATTGTGCTGGAGATCTGGGTGCGACCCGCAGTTCTGAATTCTGAATGGGTTGGAGATTCGGAACGGGGCAAGGACTGCTCCCAATCAAGGGTGCAGTGTTAGCCGGAGCGCGTCCCGCACCTCTATAAGAAAAAAAGCCGAAATAAACAAGCTAATTAATTGGTGACGCCCAGGGTGATGTGAGTATCTCAGAATCCGCTGGTGTCCTGGGAGTTTTACGCACAACAAACTCTGGAGTTTACGAAGAATGGTGTAGAAAACAAAAAAAGAAACATCCAGAGAGTGGATTTAACAAGATGTTTTCGCTCAACAGAACAGCCGCTCGCTGAATGTTTTCTCTGTTTTTGTCACCATTCTTTGTAAACTCCAGAGTCTGTTGTGTGTGAAAATCCCAGGAGATCAGCAGTTTCTGAGATGCTCAAATCACCCTGTGTGGCACCTAATTCATTAGCTTGTTTATTTCGTTTTTTAATCCAGAGGCGCCGACGCGTCCCAATGTGCGGGGAGTCCGGGAGGTCCACACCAGCATTAGCCGAGAGGAACAGGTCGCTGGAAAGGCCAGGAACAGCGACGGTCCTGGGGCTGGAGGACGGCGTGCTGTGAGTGGGAGGGAAGGAGAGGGTCGTGTTCCTCTGTCGCTACTTGGCTGCCTGTCCCGCTCCGAGTTGCTGTCCAAAGGTTCACTTATCATTGAGGTATGCAACTCTGAAATCCTTCTTCTCCAGATAGCCACAAGGCCAAGAAAGAAAAGAGTATAATCGTCAGACCCCAAATACCCCCCACTGTCCACAAAAAAAACCGAACAATCTCCCTCCCCCGCCCCGACCGCGCGGAATTCCGTCCGGGTGCCCCGGTTTGCTCCTGCTGCCCAGAGACGTACCGTTCAGTAGGTTCATTGGTCGCTGTAAATCGTCCCGTGATGAGGCTAGGGTTCAATAAGGTGGGTCGTTGGCTCTTTGGGACTAAGGACCTGTTCCGAGTTCAAAGGTCAAAATCCAATTTAATGTCAGAGAAATGTATATGATATAATACTCGAAACGCTTTTCCTTCGTAACATATCCACGAAAGCAGAGAAGTACCCCAAGAATGAACGACAGATGTACATGGAAACCTCAAAGTCCCCCCCGTAGCTCTCCTCTCTCCCGCGCGTAAGCGTCAGCGAGCAACAATCCTCTCTCCCCCCAACCGGCTAAAACAAAACATCGGCACCCATCACAGAGCACTTCACTCAGGGTGAGCAAAACAATAGCA
>NW_027275893.1:0-48506 GCF_030028105.1 Mobula birostris
GTCCGTGGAGAGAGTGCAAAATCTCCATGGAAATGTGTGGTCCTGGAGAGAGTGTGTAATCTCCTTGTGAGAATGTGGTTGTGGAGGGAGTGTATAATCTGGTTGTGAGATTGTGGTCGTGGAGAGAGTATATAATTTCCTTTTGAGAGTGTGGTCGTGGTGGGAGTGCATAATCTCCTTGTGAGAGTGTAGTTGTGGTGAGAGTGCATAATCTCCTTGTGCAAATGTGGTCGTGGAGGGAATTGTGTAATCTCCTTCTGAGAGTGTGGTCCTGGAGAGAGGGTATAACCTCCTTTTGAGTGTGTGGTCCTGGAGAAAGTGTTAAACCTCCTTGTGAGTGTGGCCGTGGAGAGAGTGCATAATCTCCATGTGAATGTGTGGTCCTGGAGAGAGGGTATAATCTCCTTGTGAGAGTGTGGTCCTGGAGAGAGTGTATAATCTCCTTGTGAGAGTGTGGCCGTGGAGGGAGTGTATAATCTGCAGGTGAATGTGTGGTCGTGGAGAATGTGTGTAATCTCCTTGTGTAAGTGTGGTCGTGGAGTGAGTGTACAATCTCTTCATGAGAGTGTTATGATGGTGGGAGTGTATAGTCTGCTTGTGAGAGTGTGGTCGTGGAGAAAGTGTATAATCTCCTTTTGAGAATGTTGAGTGGAGAGTGTGTACAATCTCCTTGTGAGAATGTGGTCGTCCAGAGAGTGTGTAATCTCCTTGTGAAAGTGTGGTCGTGGAGAGAATATATAATCTCCATGTGAGAGTGTGGTCGTGGAGAGAGTGTGTAATCGCCTTGTGAAAGCTTGATCGTGGAGAGAGTGTATAATCTCCATGTGAAAGTGTGGTCGTGGAGAGAATGTGTAAACTACTTGTGAGAGTGTGGTCGTCGAGAGTGTGTACAATCTCCTTGTGAGAATGTGGTCGTCTAGAGAGTGTGTAATCTCCTTGTGAAAGTGTTGTCGTGGAGAGAGTATATAATCTCCATGTGAGAGTGTGGACGTGGATAGAGTGTATAATCTCCTTGTGAGAGTATGGTCCTGGAGAGCCTCTATAATCTCCTTTTGGCTGTGTGGTCGTGGAGAGTGTGTATAATCTCCTTGTGCGAATGAGGTCGTGTAGGGAGAGCATAATGCGATTGTGAGAGTGTGATCGTGGAGAGAGTGTATAATCACCTTGTGAGAGTGTTGTCGTGGAGAGAGTGTATATTCTCCTTGTGAAAGTTGGTCGTGGAGAGTGTGTATAATCTCCTTGTGAGAGAGTGGTCTTGGAGAGAGTGTTTAGTTTCCTTGTGAGAGTGTGGCCATGGAGGGAGTGTATAATCTGCATGTGAATGTGTGGTCGTGGAGAGTGTGTGTAATCTCCTGGTGTAAGAGTGGTCGTGGAGTGAGTGTATAATCTCCTTGTGAGAGTGTTGTCGTGGAGAGAGTGTATAGTCTCCTTGTGAAAGCTTGGTCATGGAGGGAGTGCATAATCTCCTTGTGAGAGTGTGGTTGCGGTGAGAGTGCATAAACTCCTTGTGCAAGTCTGTTCGTGGAGGGAATTGTGTAACTTCCATGTGAGAGTGTGGTCCTGGAGAGAGTGAATAATCTCCTTGTGACTGTGTGGCCGTGAAGAGAGCGAATAATCTCCATGTGAAATTGTGGTCGGTGAGAGAGTGTGTAAGCTCCTTGTGAGAGTGTGGTCGCCGAGAGTGTATATAATCTCCTTGTGAGAATGTGGTCGTGGAGAGAGTGTATTATTCCCTTGTGAGAGTATGGTGCTGCAGAGCGTGAATAATCTCCTTTTGACAGTGTGGTCGTGGAGAGGGTGTATAATATCATTCTGTGAGTGGTGTCGTGAAGAGTGTGTATAATCTCCTGGTGAGAATGTGGTTGTGGTGAGAGTGTATAATCTCCTTGTACAAGTGTGGTAGTGGAAGGAATTGAGTAATCTCCTTGTGAGAGTGTAGTCTTGGTGAGAGTGTATAATCTCCTTCTGAGAGTATGGTCGTGGAGAGTGCATATAATCTCCTTGTGAGAGTGTGGTCGTGGAGAAAGTGTATCATCTCCTTGTGAATGTATGGTCTGGGAAGGAGAGTATAATCTCCTTCTGAGAGTGTGGTCGTGGAGAGTGTGTATAATCTCCATGTCAATGTGTGGTCGTGGAGAGAGTGTACAATCTCCTTGTGAGAGTGTTGTGAGCGTGAGAGTGTATAGTCTGCTTGTGAGATGTGGTTACTGGAGAGAGTGTATAATCTCATTATGAGAATGTGGTTGTGGAGAGTGGGTACAATCTCCTTGTGAGAATGTGGTCATCTAGAGAGTGTGTAATCTGCTTGTTAAAGTGTGGTCGTGGAGAGAGTATATGATCTCCATGTGAGAGTGTGGTCGAGGATAGGGTGTTATAATCTCCTTGTGAGAGTATGGTCCTGGAGAGCCTGTATAATCTCCTTTTGGCACTGCGGTCGTGGAGAGTGTGTATAATCTCCTTGTGTGAATGAGGTCATGCAGGGAGTGTATAATGTGATTGTGAGGGTGTGGTCGTGGAGAGAGTGTATAATCTCCTTGTGAGCGTGTTGTCGTGGAGAGAGTGTATAGTCTCCATGTGAAAGCTTGGTCGTGGAGAGTGTGGTCCTGGAGAGAGTGTATAATCTCCTTGTGAGAGTGTGGCCGTGGAGGGAGTGTATAATCTGCAGGTGAATGTGTGGTCGTGGAGAATGTGTGTAATCTCCTTGTGTAAGTGTGGTCGTGGAGTGAGTGTATAATCTCCTTGTGAGAGTGTTGTCGTGGAGAGAGTGTATAGTCTCCTTGTAAAAGCTTGGTCGTGGAGAGTGTGTATAATCTCCATGGAAATATGTGGTCATGGAGAGAGTGTATAATCTCCTTGTGAGAGTGTGGCCGTGGAGAGAGTGCATAATCTCCATGGAAATGTGTGGTCGTGGAGAGACTGTATCATCTCCTTGTGAGAGTGTGGTTGTGGTGAGAGTGCATAATCTCCTTGTGCAAGTGTGGTCGTGGAGGGAATTGTGTAATCTCCTTGTGAGAGTGTGGTCCTGGAGAAGAGTGAATAATCTCCATGTGAATGTGTGGTCGTGGAGAGAGTGTGTAATCTCCTTGTGAGGGTGTGGTCGTGGAGAGAATGTCGAATCTCCTTGCGAATGTATGGAATTGGAGGGAGTGTATAATCTCCTTCTGAGGGTGTGGTCGTGGAGAGTGTATATAATCTCCTTGTGAGGTGTGGTCGTGGAGAGAGTGTGTAATCGCATTGTGAAAGAATGATCGTGGAGAGTGTACATAATCTCCTTGTGAGAGTGTCGTCGTGGAGAGAGTGTATAATCTCTATTTGAAAGTGTGGTCGTGGAGAGAATGTGTAAACTCCTTGTGAGAGTGTGGTCGTCGAGAGTGTGTACAATCTCCTTGTGAGAATGTGGTCGTCTAGAGAGTGTGTAATCTCCTTGTGAAAGTGTTGTCGTGGAGAGAGTATATAATCTCCATGTGAGAGTGTGGACGTGGATAGAGTGTATAATCTCCTTGCGAGAGTATTGTCCTGGAGAGCCTCTATAATCTCCTTTTGGCTGTGTGGTCGTGGAGAGTGTGTATAATCTCCTAGTGCGAATGAGGTCGTGTAGGGAGAGCATAAAGCGATTGTGAGAGTGTGATCGTGGAGAGAGTGTATAATCACCTTGTGAGAGTGTTGTCGTGGAGAGAGTGTATAGTCTCCTTGTGAAAGTTGGTCGTGGAGAGTGTGTATAATCTCCTTGTGAGAGAGTGGTCTTGGAGAGAGCGTTTAGTTTCCTTGTGAGAGTGTGGCCATGCAGGGAGTGTATAATCTGCATGTGAATGTGTGGTCGTGGAGAGTGTGTGTAATCTCCTTGTGTAAGAGTGGTTGTGGAGTGAGTGTATAATCTCCTTGTGAGAGTGTTGTCATGGAGAGAGTGTATAGTCTCCTTGTGAAAGCTTGGTCATGGAGGGAGTGCATAATCTCCTTGTGAGAGTGTGGTTGCAGTGAGAGTGCATAATCTCCTTGTGCAAGTCTGTTCGTGGAGGGAATTGTGTAATTTCCATGTGAGAGTTTGGTCCTGGAGAGAGTGAATAATCTCCTTGTGACTGTGTGGCCGTGAAGAGAGCGAATAATCTCCATGTGAAATTGTGGTCGGTGAGAGAGTGTGTAAGCTCCTTGTGAGAGTGTGGTCGCCGAGAGTGTATATAATCTCCTTGTGAGAATGTGGTCGTGGAGAGAGTGTATTATTCCCTTGTGAGAGTATGGTGCTGCAGAGCGTGAATAATCTCCTTTTGACAGTGTGGTCGTGTAGAGGGTGTATAATATCTAGAGGGTGTATAATATCATTCTGTGAGTGGTCTCGTGAAGAGTGTGTATAATCTCCTTGTGAGAGTGTAGTCTTGGTGAGAGTGTATAATCTCCTTCTGAGAGAGTGGTCGTGGAGAGTGTGTATAATCTCCATGTCAATGTGTGGTCGTGGAGAGAGTGTGCAATCTCCTTGTGAGAGTGTTGTGAGCGTGAGAGTGTACAGTCTGCTTGTGAGATGTGGTTACTGGAGAGAGTGTATAAACTCATTATGAGAATGTGGTTGTGGAGAGTGTGTACAATCTCCTTGTGAGAATGTGGTCGTCCAGAGAGTGTGTAATCTGCTTATTAAAGAGTGGTCGTGGAGAGAGTATATGATCTCCATGTGAGAGTGTGGTCGAGGATAGGGTGTTATAATCTCCTTGTGAGAGTATGCTCCTGGAGAGCCTGTATAATCTCCTTTTGGCACTGTGGTCGGGGAGAGTGTGTATAATCTCCTTGTGCGAATGAGGTCATGTAGGGAGTGTATAATGTGATTGTGAGGGTGTGGTCGTGGAGAGAGTGTATAATCTCCTTGTGAGCGTGTAGTCGTGGAGAGAGTGTATAGTCTCCATGTGAAAGCTTGGTCGTGGAGAGTGTGCATAATCTCCTTGTGAGAATGTGGTCCTGGAGAGAGGGTATAATCTCCTTGTGAAAGTGTGGTCCTGGAGAGAGTGTATAATCTCCTTGTGAGAGTGTGGCCGCGGAGGGAGTGTATAATCTGCAGGTGAATGTGTGGTCATGGAGAATGTGTGTAATCTCCTTGTGTAAGTGTGGTCGTGGAGTGAGTGTATAATCTCCTTGTGAGAGTGTTGTCGTGGAGAAAGTGTATAGTCTCCTTGTAAAAGCTTGGTCGTGGAGAGTGTGTATAATCTCCATGGAAATATGTGGTCCTGGAGAGAGTGTATAATCTCCTTGTGAGAGTGTGGCCGTGGAGAGAGTACATAATCTCCATGGAAATGTGTGGTCGTGGAGAGACTGTATCATCTCCTTGTGAGAGTGTGGTTGTGGTGAGAGTGCATAATCTCCTTGTGCAAGTGTGGTCGTGGAGGGAATTGTGTAATCTCCTTGTGAGAGTGTGGTCCTGGAGAAGAGTGAATAATCTCCATGTGAATGTGTGGCCGTGGAGAGAGTGTGTAATCTCCTTGTGAGGGTGTGGTCGTGGAGAGAATGTCGAATCTCCTTGCGAATGTATGGAATTGGAGGGAGTGTATAATCTCCTTCTGAGAGTGTGGTCGTGGAGAGTGTATATAATCTCTTTGTGAGGTGTGGTCGTGGAGAGAGTGTATAATCTTCTTCTGAGAATCTGGTCGTGGAGAGAGTGTATAATCTCCTTGTGAAAGTGTGGTCGTGGAGAGCGTATATAAACTCCATGTGAGATGTGGTCGTGGAGCGAGCGTATAATCTCCTTGTGAGAGTGTGGTCATGGAGGAGTGTTTAATCTGCTTGTGAGAGTGTGATCGTGGAGAGAGTGTATTATCTATTTGAGAAAATTTGGTTGTGGAGACAGTATATAATCCCCATGTGAGAGTGCGGTCGTGGAGATAGTGTATAATCTCCTTCTGATAATGTGGCCGTGGAGAGAGTGTATTATCTCTTTGAGAAAATTTGGTCATGGAGAGAGTATATAATCTCCATGTGAGAGTGTGGTCATGGAGATAGTGTATAATCTCCTTGTGAGAGTATGGTGCTACAGAGCGATTATAATCTCCTTTTGACAGAGTGGTCGTGGAGAAAGTGTATCATCTCCTTGTGAATGTGTGGTCGTGGAGAGAGTGTATAACTTCTTGTGAGAGTGTTGTGATGGTGAGAGTGTATAGTCTGCTTGTGAGAGTAGGGTCGTGGAGGGAGTGCATAATCTGATTGTGAGAGTTTTGTCGTGGAGAGAGTGAATAAACTCCTTGTGAGTGTGGCCGTGAAGAGAGTGCATAATCTCCATTTGAATATATGGTCGTGGAGAGTGTAATCTCCTTGTGAGAATGTGGTCGTGCAGGGAGTGTAAAATCTGTTGTGAGAGTGTGGTCTATGAGAGAGTATATAATCTCTTTGTGAGAATGTGGTCCTAGCGAGAGTGAATAATCTCCTTGTGAAAGTGTGGTCGTGGAGAGAGTGTATAATCTCCTTGTAAGAATGTGGTCGTGGAGAGGGTGTATAATCTCCTTGCGAAAGTGTGGTCGTGGAGAGTGTGTATAATCTCCTTGTGGGAGTCGTGTGATGGTGAGAGTGTATAATCTCCTTGTGAAAGTGTGGTCGTAGAGGGAGTGCATAATCTCCTTGTGGGAGTGTGGTTTTGATGAGAGTGTATAATCTCCTTGTTGAAGTGAGGTTGTGGAGGGAATCTTGTAATCTCGTTGTGAGAGTGTGGTCGCCGAGAGTGTATATAATCTCCTTGGGAGAATGTGGTCGTGGAGAGAGTGTATTATTCCCTTGTGAGAGTATGGTGCTGCAGAGCGTGAATAATCTCCTTTTGACAGTGTGGTCGTGGAGAGGGTGTATAATATCATTCTGTGAGTGGTGTCGTGAAGAGTGTGTATAATCTCCTGGTGAGAATGTGGTTGTGGTGAGAGTGTATAATCTCCTTGTACAAGTGTGGTAGCGGAAGGAATTGAGTAATCTCCTTGTGAGAGTGTAGTCTTGGTGAGAGTGTATAATCTCCTTCTGAGAGTGTGGACGTGGAGAGTGTGTATAATCTCCATGTCAATGTGTGGTCGTGGAGAGAGTGTACAATCTCCTTGTGAGAGTGTTGTGAGCGTGAGAGTGTATAGTCTGCTTGTGAGATGTGGTTACTGGAGAGAGTGTATAATCTCATTATGAGAATGTGGTTGTGGAGAGTGTGTACAATCTCCTTGTGAGAATGTGGTCGTCTAGAGAGTGTGTAATCTGCTTGTTAAAGTGTGGTCGTGGAGACAGTATATGATCTCCATGTGAGAGTGTGGTCGAGGATAGGGTGTTATAATCTCCTTGTGAGAGTATGGTCCTGGAGAGCCTGTATAATCTCCTTTTGGCACTGTGGTCCTGGAGAGTGTGTATAATCTCCTTGTGCGAATGAGGTCATGTAGGGAGTGTATAATCTCCTTGTGAGAGTGTGGTCCTGGAGAGAGTGTATAATCTCCTTGTGAGAGTGTGGCCGTGGAGGGAGTGTATAATCTGCAGGTGAATGTGTGGTCGTGGAGAATGTGTGTAATCTCCTTGTGTAAGTGTGGTCGTGGAGTGAGTGTATAATATCCTTGTGAGAGTGTTGTCGTGGAGAGAGTGTATAGTCTCCTTGGAAAAGCTTGGTCGTGGAGAGTGTGTATAATCTCCATGGAAATATGTGGTCATGGAGAGAGTGTATAATCTCCTTGAGAGAGTGTGGCCGTGGAGAGAATTGTGTAATCTCCTTGTGAGAGTGTGGTCCTGGAGAAGAGTGAATAATCTCCATGTGACTGTGTGGTCGTGGAGAGAGTGTGTAATCTCCTTGTGAGGGTGTGGTCGTGGAGAGAATGTCTAATCTCCTTGCAAATGTATGGATTTGGAGGGAGTGTATAATCTCCTTCTGAGAGTGTGGTCGTGGAGAGTGTATATAATCTCCTTGTGAGGTGTGGTCGTGGAGAGAGTGTATAATCTCCTTCTGAGAATCCGGTCGTGGAGAGAGTGTATAATCTCCTTGTGAAAGTGTGGTCGTGGAGAGCGTATATAAACTCCATGTGAGATGTCGTCGTGGAGTGAGCGTATAATCTCCTTGTGAGAGTGTGGTCGTGGAGGAGTGTTTAATCTGCTTGTGAGAGTGTGGTCGTGGAGAGAGTGTATTATCTATTTGAGAAAATTTGGTTGTGGAGAGAGTATATAATCTCCATGTGAGAGTGCGGTCTTGGAGATAGTGTATAATCTCCTTGTGATAATGTGGCCGTGGAGAGAGTGTATTATCTCTTTGAGAAAATTTGGTCATGGAGAGAGTATATAATCTCCATGTGAGAGTGTGATCATGGAGATAGTGTATAATCTCCTTGTGAGAGTATGGTGCTACAGAGCGTTTATAATCTCTTTTTGACAGAGTGGTCGTGGAGAAAGTGTATCATCTCCTTGTGAATGTGTGGTCGTGGAGAGAGTGTACAACTTCTTGTGAGAGTGTTGTGATGGTGAGGTTGTATAGTCTGCTTGTGAGAGTAGGGTCGTGGAGGGAGTGCATAATCTGATTGTGAGAGTTTTGTCGTGGAGAGAGTGTATAACCTCCTTGTGAGAGTGTGGTCCTGGAGAGAGGATATAACCTGCTTTTGAGAGTGTGGTCCTGGAGAGAGTGAATAACCTCCTTGTGAGTGTGGCCGTGAAGAGAGTGCATAATCTCCATTTGAATATATGGTCGTAGAGAGTGTAATCTCCTTGTGAGAATGTGGTCGTGCAGGGAGTGTAAAATCTGTTGTGAGAGTGTGGTCTATGAGAGAGTATATAATCTCTTTGTGAGAATGTGGTCCTGGCGAGAGTGAATATTCTCCTTGTGAAAGTGTGGTTGTGGAGAGAGTGTATAATCTCCTTGTGAGAATGTGGTCGTGCAGGGAGTGTAAAATCTGCTTGTGAGAGTGTGGTCTATGAGAGAGTATATAATCTCTTTGTGAGAATGTGGTCCTGGCGAGAGTGAATAATCTCCTTGTGAAAGTGTGGTCGTGGAGAGAGTGTATAATCTCCTTGTAAGAATGTGGTCGTGGAGAGGGTGTATAATCTCCTTGTGAAAGTGTGGTCGTGGAGAGAGTGTATAATCTCCTTGTGGGAGTCGTGTGATGGTGAAAGTGTATAATCTCCTTGTGAAAGTGTTGTCGTAGAGGGAGTGCATAATCTCCTTGTGGGAGTGTGGTTTTGATGAGAGTGTATAATCTCCTTGTTGAAGTGAGGTTGTGGAGGGAATCTTGTAATCTCCTTGTGAGAGTGTGGTCGTGGAGAGAGTGTATAATCTCCTTGTGAGAGTGTGGTCGTGGAGAGAGTGCATAATCTCTTGTGAGAGTATGGTCCTGTATAACGTGTATAGTCTTTTTTCACAGTGTGCTCGTGGAGAGAGTGTATAATCTCCTTGTGAGAGTGTTGTGATTGTGAGAGTGTATAATCTCCTTGTGAGGGCGTGGTCATGGAGGGAGCGCATAATCTATTTGTGAGAGTGTTATTTTGCTGAGAGTGTATAATATCCTTGTTGAAGTGAGATTGTGGAGGGAAATTTGTAATCTCCTTTTGAATGTGTCTTCTTGGAGAGAGTGTATAATCTCCTTGTGAGAGTGAGGTCGTGGAGAGAGTGTGTAATCTCCTTGTGAATGTATGGTCTTGGAGGGAGTGTATAATCTCCTTCTGGGTGTGCGGTAGTGGAGAGTGTGTATAATCTCCTTGTGAATGTATGGTTGTGGAGCGAGTGTATACTCTCTTTGTGGGAGTTTTGTTGTGGAGAGAGTGTATAATCTCCTTCTGAAAGCTTGGTCGTGGAGAGTGTGTATAATCTCCTTGTGAGAGTGTGGTCGTGGAGAGAGTGTATAATCACCATGTCAAAGTGTGGTCGTGGAGAGACTGTGTAAACTCCTTGTGAGAGTGCGGTCGTCGAGAGTGTATACAATCTCTTTATGCGAATGTGGTCGTCTAGAGAGTGTGTAATCTCCATGTGAGAGTGTGGCCATGGAGGGAGTGTATAATCTGCATGTGAATGTGTGGTCGTGGAGAGTGTTTGTAATCTGCTTGTGTAAGTGTGGTCGTGGAGTGAGTGAAGAATCTCCTTGTGAGAGTGTTGTCGTGGAGAGAGTGTATAGTCTCCTTGTGAAAGCTTGGTTGTTGAGAGTGTGTATAATCTCCTTGTGAGAGTGTGGTCCTGGAGAGAGTGTATAATCTCATTGTGAGAGTGTGGCCATGGAGAGAGTGTGTAATCTCCTAGTGAGAATGTGGTCGAGGAGGGAGCGTATAATCTAGTTGTGAAAGTGTGGTCGTAGAGAGAGTGTATAATCACCTTGTCAGAGTGTGGTTGTGGTGAGAGTGCATAATCTCCTTGTGCAAGTGTGGTCGTAGAGGAAATTGTGTAATCTCCTTGTGAGAGTGTGGTCCTGGAGAGAGTGAATAATCTCCATGAGAATGTGTGGTCGTGGAAGGAGTGTGTAATCTCCTTGTGAGAGTGTGGTCACCGAGAGTGTATATAATCTCCTTGTGAGAATGTGGTCGTGGAGGGAGTGTATAATCTAGTTGTGAGAGTGTTGTCGTGGAGAGAGTATAATGTCTCCTTGTGAAAGCTTGGTCGTGAAGAGCGTGCATAAACTCCTTTTGAGAGTGTGGTCCTGGAGAGAGTGTATAATATCCTTGTGAGAGTGTGATCCGGTACAGAGTATATAATCTCCTTGTGAGATTGTGGCCGTGTAGAGAGTGTATAATCTCCATATGAATGTCTGGTCGTGGACAGAGTGTGTAATCTCCTTGTGAGAGTGTGATCGTCGAGAGTGTATATAATCTCCTTGTGAGATTGTGGTCATGGAGAGCGTGTATAATATCCTTCTGCGAGTGGTGTCGTGGAGAGAGTCTATAATCTCCCTGTGAGAATGTGGTTGTGGTGAGAGTGTATAATCTCCTTGTACAAGTGTGGTCGTGGAAGGAATTGTGTAAACTCCTTGCGAGAGTGTGGTCGAGGTGAGAGTGTATAATCTCCTTGTGAGAGTGTGGTCGTGGAGAGAGTGTATAATCTCCGTGTGAGAGTGTGGTCGTGGAGGGAGTGTATAATCACCTTCTGAGAATGCGGTCGTGGAGAGTGTGTATAATCTCCTTGTGAGAGTGTGGTCGTGGAGAGTGTACATAAACTCCATGTGAGATGTGGTCGTGGAGAGAGCGTATAATCTCCTTGTGAGAGTGTGGTCGTGGAGGAGTGTTTAATCTGCTTGTGAGAGTGTGCTCGTGGAGAGAGTGTATTATCTCTTTGAGAAAATTTGGCCGTGGAGAGAATATATAATCTCCATGTGAGAGTGCGGTAGTGGACATAGTGTATAATCTCTTTGTGACATTATGGTCCGGGAGAGCCTGTATAATCTCCTTTTGGCAGTGTGGTCGTGGAGAGTGTGTATAATATCCATTTGCGAATGAGGTCATGTAGGGAGTGCATAATGTGATTGTGAGAGTGTGGTCCTGGAGAGAGTGAATAATCTCCATGAGAATGTGTGGTCGTGGAAGGAGTGTGTAATCTCCTTGTGAGGGTAGGTCACCGAGAGTGTATATAATCTCCTTGTGAGAATGTGGTCGTGGAGAGAGTGTATTATCTCCTTGTGAATGTGTGGTCGTGGAGAGAGAATAGAATCTCCATTTGAGAATGTGGTCGTGGAGGGAGTGTATAATCTAGTTGTGAGAGTGTTGTCGTGGAGAGAGTATATTGTCTCCTTGTGAAAGCTTGGTCGTGGAGAGCGTGCATAAACTCCTTTTGAGAGCGTAGTCCTGGAGAGAGTGTATAATATCCTTGTGAGAGTGTGGTCCTGTACAGAGTATATAATCTCCTTGTGAGATTGTGGCCGTGTAGAGAGTGTATAATCTCCATATGAATGTCTGGTCGTGGAGAGAGTGTGTAATCTCCTTGTGAGAGTGTGATCGTCGAGAGTGTATATAATCTTCTTGTGAGATTGTGGTCGTGGAGAGCGTGTATAATATCCTTCTGCGAGTGGTGTCGTGGAGAGAGTCTATAATCTCCCTGTGGGAATGTGGTTGTGGTGAGAGTGTATAATCTCCTTGTACAAGTGCGGTCGTGGAAGGAATTGTGTAAACTCCTTGTGAGAGTGTGGTCGTGGTGAGAGTGTATAATCTCCTTGTGAGAGTGTGGTCGTGGAGGGAGTGCATAATCTCCTTGTGAGAGTGTAGTTGTGGTGAGAGTGCATAATCTCCTTGTGCAAATGTGGTCGAGGAGGGAATTGTTTATTCTCCTTCTGAGAGTGTGGTCCTGGAGAGAGGGTATAACCTCCTTTTGAGTGTGTGGTCCTGGAGAAAGTGTATAACCTCCTTGTGAGTGTGGCCGTGGAGAGAGTGCATAATCTCCATGTGAATGTGTGGTCGTGGAGAGAGTGTATAATCTCCTTGTGAGAATCTGTTCGTGGAGAGTGTGTACAATCTCCTTATGAGAATGTGGTTGTCCAGAGAGTGTGTAATCTCCTTGTGAAAGTGTGGTCGTGGAGGGAGTATATAATCTCCATGTGAGAGTGTGGTCGTGGATAGAGTGTATAATCTCCTTTTGAAAGTGTGGTCCTGGAGAGAGTGTATAACCTCCTTTTGAGAGTGTGGTCCTGGAGAAAGTGTATAACCTCCTTGTGAGTGTGGCCATGGAGAGAGGGCATCATCTCCATGTGAATATGTGCTCGTGGAGAGAGTGTGTAATCTCCTTGTGAGAATGTGGTCGTGGAAAGAGTATATAATCTTCTTGTGAAAGTGTGGTCGTGGAGAGAGTGTATAATCTCTTTGTGGGAGTGTTGTTGTGGAGAGAGTGTGTAATCGCCTTGTGAAAGCCTGATCGTGCAGAGTGTGCATAATCTCCTTGTGAGAGTATCGTCGTGGAGAGAGTGTATACTCACCATGTGAAAGTGTGGTCGTGAAGAGAATGTGTAAACTCCTTGTGAGAGTGTGGTCGTGGAGAGAGTGTATAATCTCCTTGTGAGAGTGTGGTCGTGGAGAGAGTGTATAATCTCCTTGTGAGAGTGTGGTCATGGAGGGAGTGTATAATCACCTTCTGAGAATGCGGTCGTGGAGAGTGTGTATAACCTCCTTGTCAGAGTGTGGTCGTGGAGAGTATACATAAACTCCATGTGAGATGTGGTCGTGGAGAGAGCGTATAATCTCCTTGTGAGAGTGTGGTCGTGGAGGAGTGTTTAATCTGCTTGTGAGAGTGTGCTCATAGAGAGAGTGTATTATCTCTTTGAGAAAATTTGGTCGTGGAGAGAGTATATAATCTCCATGTGTGAGTGCGGTAGTGGACATAGTGTATAAACTCTTTGAGAGAGTATGGTGCTACAGAGCGATTATAATCTCCTTTTGACAGTGTGGTCGTGCAGAAAGTGTATCATCTCCTTGTGAATGTATGGTCTGGGAGGAAGTGTATAATCTCCTTCTGAGAGTTAGGTCGTGGAGAGTGTGTATAGTCTCCATGTGAATGTGTGGTCGTGGAGAGAGTGTACAATCTCCTTGTGAGAGTGTTGAGATGGTGGGAGTGTATAGTCTGCTTGTGAGAGTGGGGTCGTGGAGAGAGTGTATAATCTCCTTTTGAGAATGTGGAGTGGAGAGTGTATACAATCTCCTTGTGAGAATGTGGTCGTCTAGAGAGTGTGTAATCTCCTTGTGAAAGTGTGGTCGTGGAGAGAATATATAATCTCCATGTGAGAGTGTGGTCAAGGATAGAGTGCATAATCTCCTTGTGAGAGTATGGTCCGGGAGAGCCTGTATAATCTCCTTTTGGCAGTGTGGTCGTGGAGAGTGTGTATAATCTCCATGTGCGAATGAGGTCATGTAGGGAGTGCATAATGTGATTGTAAGAGTGTGGTCGTGGAGAGAGTGTATAGTCTCCTTTTCAAAGTTGGTCGTGGAAAGTGTGTATAATCTCCTTGTGAGAGTGTGGTCCTGAAGAGAGTGTATAATCTCCTTGTGAGAGTGTGTCCGTGGAGAGAGTGCAAAATCTCCATGGAAATGTGTGGTCCTGGAGAGAGTGTGTAATCTCCTTGTGAGAATGTGGTTGTGGAGGGAGTGTATAATCTGGTTGTGAGATTGTGGTCGTGGAGAGAGTATATAATTTCCTTGTGAGAGTGTGGTCGTGGTGGGAGTGCATAATCTCCTTGTGAGAGTGTAGTTGTGGTGAGAGTGCATAATCTCCTTGTGCAAATGTGGTCGTGGAGGGAATTGTGTAATCTCCTTCTGAGAGTGTGGTCCTGGAGAGAGGGTATAACCTCCTTTTGAGTGTGTGGTCCTGGAGAAAAGTGTTAAACCTCCTTGTGAGTGTGGCCGTGGAGAGAGTGCATAATCTCCATGTGAATGTGTGGTCCTGGAGAGAGGGTATAATCTCCTTGTGAGAGTGTGGTCCTGGAGAGAGTGTATAATCTCCTTGTGAGAGTGTGGCCGTGGAGGGAGTGTATAATCTGCAGGTGAATGTGTGGTCGTGGAGAATGTGTGTAATCTCCTTGTGTAAGTGTGGTCGTGGAGTGAGTGTATAATCTCCTTGTGAGAGTGTTGTCATGGAGAGAGTGTATAGTCTCCTTGTGAAAGTTAGTCGTGGAGAGAGTGTATAATCTCCTTGTGAGAGAGTGGTCCTGGAGAGAGTGTTTAGTTTCCTTGTGAGAGTGTGGCCGTGGAGGGAGTGTATAATCTGCATGTCAATGTGTGGTCGTGGAGAGTGTGTGTAATCTCCTTGTGTAAGAGTGGTCGTGGAGTGAGTGTATAATCTCCTTGTGAGAGTGTTGTCGTGGAGAGAGTGTATAGTCTCCTTTTGAAAGCTTGATCGTGGAGGGAGTGCATAATCTCCCTGTGCAAGTGTGGTCGTGGAGGGCTATTGTGTAATTTCCTTGTGAGAGTGTGGTCCTGGAGAGAGTGAATAATCTTCTTGTGAGAATGCGGTCATGGAGAGAGTGTATTATCTCCTTGTGAGAGTATGGTGTTGCAGAGCGTGAATAATATTGTTCTGACAGTGTGGTCGTGGAGAGGGTGTATAATCTCCTTGTGAGATTGTGGTCGTGGAGAGCGTGTATAATATCATTCTGTGAGTGGTGTCGTGAAGAGTGTGTATAATCTCCCGGTGGGAATGTGGTTGTGGTGAGAGTGTATAATCTCCTTGGACAAGTGTGGTAGTGGAAGGAATTGTGTAATCTCCTTGTGAGAGTGTATAATCTCCTTGTGAGAGTGTGGTCGTGGAGAAAGTGTATCATCTCCTTGTGAATGTATGGTCCGGAAAGGAGAGTATAATCTCCTTCTGAGAGTGTGGTCGTGGAGAGTGTGTATAATCTTCATGTCAATGTGTGGTCGTGCAGAGAGTGTACAATCTCCTTGTGAGAGTGTTGTGAGCGTGAGAGTGTATAGTCTGCTTGTGAGATGTGGTTAGTGGAGAGAGTGTATAATCTCATTATGAGAATGTGGTTGTGGAGAGTGTGTACAATCTCCTTGTGAGCATGTGGTCGTCTAAAGAGTGTGTAATCTGCTTGTTAAAGTGTGGTCGTAGAGAGAGTATATGATCCCCATGTGAGAGTGTGGTTGAGGATAGAGTGTTATAACCTCCTTGTGAGAGTATGGTCCTGGAGAGCCTGTATAATCTCCCTTTGGCACTGTGGTCGTGGAGAGTGTGTATAATCTCCTTATGCGAATGAGGTCATGAAGGGAGTGTATAATCTCCTTGTGAGAGTGTGGTCCTGGAGAGAGTGTATAATCTCCTTGTGAGAGTGTGGCCGTGGAGGGAGTGTATAATCTCCTTGTGACTGTGTGGCCGTGAAGAGAGTGAATAATCTCCTTGTGAGAATGCGGTCCTGGAAAGAGTGTATTATCTCCTTGTGAGAGTATGGTGCTGCAGAGCGTGAATAATATTCTTTTGACAGTGTGGTCGTGGAGAGGGTGTATAATCTCCTTGTGAGATTGTGGTCGTGGAGAGCGTGTATAATATCATTCTGTGAGTGGTGTCGTGAAGAGTGTGTATAATCTCCCGGTGAGAATGTGGTTGTGGTGAGAGTGTATAATCTCCTTGGACAAGTGTGGTAGTGGAAGGAATTGTGTAATCTCCTTGTGAGAGTGTAGTCGTGGTGAGAGTGTATAATCTCCTTCTGAGAGTGTGGTCGTGGAGAGTGCATATAATCTCCTTGAGAGAGTGTGGTCGTGGAGAAAGTGTATCATCTCCTTGTGAATGTATGGTCCGGGAAGAAGAGTATAATCTCCTTCTGAGAGTGTGGTCACGGAGAGTGTGTATAATCTCCATGTCAATGTGTGGTCGTGGAGAGAGTGTACAATCTCCTTGTGAGAGTGTTGTGAGCGAGAGAGTGTATAGTCTGCTTGTGAGATGTGGTTAGTGGAGAGAGTGTATAATCTCGTTATGAGAATGTGGTCGACTAGAGAGTGTGTAATCTGCTTGTTAATGTGTGGTCGTGGAGAGAGTATATGATCCCCATGTGAGAGTGTGGTCGAGGATAGAGTGTTATAACCTCCTTGTGAGAGTATGGTCCTGGAGAGCCTGTATAATCTCCTTTTGGCACTATGGTCGTGGAGAGTGTGTATAATCTCCTTATGCGAATGAGGTCATGTAGGGAGTGTATAATCTCCTTGTGAGAGTGTGGTCCTGGAGAGAGTGTATAATCTCCTTGTGAGAGTGTGGCCGTGGAGGGAGTGTATAATCTGCAGGTGAATGTGTGGTCGTGGAGAATGTGTGTAATCTCCTTGTGTAAGTGTGGTCGTGGAGTGAGTGTATAATATCCTTGTGAGAGTGTTGTCGTGGAGAGAGTGTATAGTCTCCTTGTAAAAGCTTGGTCGTGGAGAGTGTGTATAATCTCCTTGTGAGAGTGTGGTCCTGAGAGAGGGTATAATCTCCTTGTGAGAGTGTGGCCGTGGAGAGAGTGCATAATCTCCATGGAAATGTGTGGTCGTGGAGAGACTGTATCATCTCCTTGTGAGAGTGTGGTTGTGGTGAGAGTGCATAATCTCCTTGTGCAAGTGTGGTCGTGGAGGGAATTGTGTAATCTCCTTGTGAGAGTGTGGTCCTGGAGAAGAGTCAATAATCTCCATGTGAATGTGTGGTCGTGGAGAGAGCGTGTAATCTCCTGATGAGGGTGTGTTCGTGGAGAGAGTATGTATTCTCCTTGCGAATGTATGGATTTGGAGGGAGTGTATAATCTCCTTCTGAGAATGCGGTCGTGGAGAGAGTGTGTAATCTCCTTGTGAAAGTGTGGTCGTGGAGCGAGCGTATAATCTCCTTCTGAGAGTGTGGTCGTGGAGAGTGTGTATAATCTCCATGTCAATGTGTGGTCGTGGAGAGAGTGTACAATCTCCTTGTGAGAGTGTTGTGAGCGTGAGAGTGTATAGTCTGCTTGTGAGATGTGGTTAGTGGAGAGAGTGTATAATCTCGTTATGAGAATGTGGTCGTCTAGAGAGTGTGTAATCTGCTTGTTAATGTGTGGTCGTGGAGAGAGTATATGATCCCCATGTGAGAGTGTGGTCGAGGATAGAGTGTTATAATCTCCATGTGAGAGTATGGTCCTGGAGAGCCTGTATAATCTCCTTTTGGCACTGTGGTCGTGGAGAGTGTGTATAATCTCCTTGTGCGAATGAGGTCATGTTGGGAGTGTATAATGTAATTGTGAGGGTGTGGTCGTGGAGAGAGTGTATAATCTCCTTGTGAAAGTGTGGTCGTGGAGAGAATATATAATCTCCATGTGAGAGTGTGGTCGAGGATAGAGTGCATAATCTCCTTGTGAGAGTATGGTCCGGGAGAGCCTGTATAATCTCCTTTTGGCAGTGTGGTCGTGGAGAGTGTGTATAATCTCCATGTGCGAATGAGGTCATGTAGGGAGTGCATAATGTGATTGTAAGAGTGTGGTCGTGGAGAGAGTGTATAGTCTCCTTTTCAAAGTTGGTCGTGGAAAGTGTGTATAATCTCCTTGTGAGAGTGTGGTCCTGAAGAGAGTGTATAATCTCCTTGTGAGAGTGTGTCCGTGGAGAGAGTGCAAAATCTCCATGGAAATGTGTGGTCCTGGAGAGAGTGTGTAATCTCCTTGTGAGAATGTGGTTGTGGAGGGAGTGTATAATCTGGTTGTGAGATTGTGGTCGTGGAGAGAGTATATAATTTCCTTGTGAGAGTGTGGTCGTGGTGGGAGTGCATAATCTCCTTGTGAGAGTGTAGTTGTGGTGAGAGTGCATAATCTCCTTGTGCAAATGTGGTCGTGGAGGGAATTGTGTAATCTCCTTCTGAGAGTGTGGTCCTGGAGAGAGGGTATAACCTCCTTTTGAGTGTGTGGTCCTGGAGAAAGTGTTAAACCTCCTTGTGAGTGTGGCCGTGGAGAGAGTGCATAATCTCCATGTGAATGTGTGGTCCTGGAGAGAGGGTATAATCTCCTTGTGAGAGTGTGGTCCTGGAGAGAGTGTATAATCTCCTTGTGAGAGTGCGGCCGTGGAGGGAGTGTATAATCTGCAGGTGAATGTGTGGTCGTGGAGAATGTGTGTAATCTCCTTGTGTAAGTGTGGTCGTGGAGTGAGTGTATAATCTCCTTGTGAGAGTGTTGTCGTGGAGAGAGTGTATAGTCTCCTTGTGAAAGTTAGTCGTGGAGAGAGCGTATAATCTCCTTGTGAGAGAGTGGTCCTGGAGAGAGTCTTTAGTTTCCTTGTGAGAGTGTGGCCGTGGAGGGAGTGTATAATCTGCATGTCAATGTGTGGTCGTGGAGAGTGTGTGTAATCTCCTTGTGTAAGAGTGGTCGTGGAGTGAGTGTATAATCTCCTTGTGAGAGTGTTGTCGTGGAGAGAGTGTATAGTCTCCTTTTGAAAGCTTGATCGTGGAGGGAGTGCATAATCTCCTTGTGAGAGTGTGGTTGCGCAGAGAGTGCATAATCTCCTTGTGCAAGTGTGGTCGTGGAGGGCTATTGTGTAATTTCCTTGTGAGAGTGTGGTCCTGGAGAGAGTGAATAATCTCCTTGTGAGAATGCGGTCATGGAGAGAGTGTATTATCTCCTTGTGAGAGTATGGTGTTGCAGAGCGTGAATAATATTGTTTTGACAGTGTGGTTGTGGAGAGGGTGTATAATCTCCTTGTGAGATTGTGGTAGTGGAGAGCGTGTATAATATCATTCTGTGAGTGGTGTCGTGAAGAGTGTGTATAATCTCCCGGTGAGAATGTGGTTGTGGTGAGAGTGTATAATCTCCTTGGACAAGTGTGGTAGTGGAAGGAATTGTGTAATCTCCTTGTGAGAGTGTATAATCTCCTTGTGAGAGTGTGGTCGTGGAGAAAGTGTATCATCTCCTTGTGAATGTATGGTCCGGAAAGGAGAGTATAATCTCCTTCTGAGAGTGTGGTCGTGGAGAGTGTGTATAATCTTCATGTCAATGTGTGGTCGTGGAGAGAGTGTACAATCTCCTTGTGAGAGTGTTGTGAGCGTGAGAGTGTATAGTCTGCTTGTGAGATGTGGTTAGTGGAGAGAGTGTATAATCTCATTATGAGAATGTGGTTCTGGAGAGTGTGTACAATCTCCTTGTGAGCATGTGGTCGTCTAAAGAGTGTGTAATCTGCTTGTTAAAGTGTGGTCGTAGAGAGAGTATATGATCCCCATGTGAGAGTGTGGTTGAGGATAGAGTGTTATAACCTCCTTGTGAGAGTATGGTCCTGGAGAGCCTGTATAATCTCCCTTTGGCACTGTGGTCGTGGAGAGTGTGTATAATCTCCTTATGCGAATGAGGTCATGTAGGGAGTGTATAATCTCCTTGTGAGAGTGTGGTCCTGGAGAGAGTGTATAATCTCCTTGTGAGAGTGTGGCCGTGGAGGGAGTGTATAATCTCCTTGTGACTGTGTGGCCGTGAAGAGAGTGAATAATCTCCTTGTGAGAATGCGGTCCTGGAAAGAGTGTATTATCTCCTTGTGAGAGTATGGTGCTGCAGAGCGTGAATAATATTCTTTTGACAGTGTGGTCGTGGAGAGGGTGTATAATCTCCTTGTGAGATTGTGGTCGTGGAGAGCGTGTATAATATCATTCTGTGAGTGGTGTCGTGAAGAGAGTGTATAATCTCCCGGTGAGAATGTGGTTGTGGTGAGAGTGTATAATCTCCTTGGACAAGTGTGGTAGTGGAAGGAATTGTGTAATCTCCTTGTGAGAGTGTAGTCGTGGTGAGAGTGTATAATCTCCTTCTGAGAGTGTGGTCGTGGAGAGTGCATATAATCTCCTTGAGAGAGTGTGGTCGTGGAGAAAGTGTATCATCTCCTTGTGAATGTATGGTCCGGGAAGAAGAGTATAATCTCCTTCTGAGAGTGTGGTCACGGAGAGTGTGTATAATCTCCATGTCAATGTGTGGTCGTGGAGAGAGTGTACAATCTCCTTGTGAGAGTGTTGTGAGCGAGAGAGTGTATAGTCTGCTTGTGAGATGTGGTTAGTGGAGAGAGTGTATAATCTCGTTATGAGAATGTGGTCGACTAGAGAGTGTGTAATCTGCTTGTTAATGTGTGGTCGTGGAGAGAGTATATGATCCCCATGTGAGAGTGTGGTCGAGGATAGAGTGTTATAACCTCCTTGTGAGAGTATGGTCCTGGAGAGCCTGTATAATCTCCTTTTGGCACTATGGTCGTGGAGAGTGTGTATAATCTCCTTATGCGAATGAGGTCATGTAGGGAGTGTATAATCTCCTTGTGAGAGTGTGGTCCTGGAGAGAGTGTATAATCTCCTTGTGAGAGTGTGGCCGTGGAGGGAGTGTATAATCTGCAGGTGAATGTGTGGTCGTGGAGAATGTGTGTAATCTCCTTGTGTAAGTGTGGTCGTGGAGTGAGTGTATAATCTCCTTGTGAGAGTGTTGTCGTGGAGAGAGTGTATAGTCTCCTTGTAAAAGCTTGGTCGTGGAGAGTGTGTATAATCTCCTTGTGAGAGTGTGGTCCTGAGAGAGGGTATAATCTCCTTGTGAGAGTGTGGCCGTGGAGCGAGTGCATAATCTCCATGGAAATGTGTGGTCGTGGAGAGACTGTATCATCTCCTTGTGAGAGTGTGGTTGTGGTGAGAGTGCATAATCTCCTTGTGCAAGTGTGGTCGTGGAGGGAATTGTGTAATCTCCTTGTGAGAGTGTGGTCCTGGAGAAGAGTGAATAATCTCCATGTGAATGTGTGGTCGTGGAGAGAGCGTGTAATCTCCTGATGAGGGTGTGTTCGTGGAGAGAGTATGTATTCTCCTTGCGAATGTATGGATTTGGAGGGAGTGTATAATCTCCTTCTGAGAATGCGGTCGTGGAGAGAGTGTGTAATCTCCTTGTGAAAGTGTGGTCGTGGAGCGAGCGTATAATCTCCTTCTGAGAGTGTGGTCGTGGAGAGTGTGTATAATCTCCATGTCAATGTGTGGTCGTGGAGAGAGTGTACAATCTCCTTGTGAGAGTGTTGTGAGCGTGAGAGTGTATAGTCTGCTTGTGAGATGTGGTTAGTGGAGAGAGTGTATAATCTCGTTATGAGAATGTGGTCGTCTAGAGAGTGTGTAATCTGCTTGTTAATGTGTGGTCGTGGAGAGAGTATATGATCCCCATGTGAGAGTGTGGTCGAGGATAGAGTGTTATAATCTCCATGTGAGAGTATGGTCCTGGAGAGCCTGTATAATCTCCTTTTGGCACTGTGGTCGTGGAGAGTGTGTATAATCTCCTTGTGCGAATGAGGTCATGTTGGGAGTGTATAATGTAATTGTGAGGGTGTGGTCGTGGAGAGAGTGTATAATCTCCTTGTGAAAGTGTGGTCGTGGAGAGAATATATAATCTCCATGTGAGAGTGTGGTCGAGGATAGAGTGCATAATCTCCTTGTGAGAGTATGGTCCGGGAGAGCCTGTATAATCTCCTTTTGGCAGTGTGGTCGTGGAGAGTGTGTATAATCTCCATGTGCGAATGAGGTCATGTAGGGAGTGCATAATGTGATTGTAAGAGTGTGGTCGTGGAGAGAGTGTATAGTCTCCTTTTCAAAGTTGGTCGTGGAAAGTGTGTATAATCTCCTTGTGAGAGTGTGGTCCTGAAGAGAGTGTATAATCTCCTTGTGAGAGTGTGTCCGTGGAGAGAGTGCAAAATCTCCATGGAAATGTGTGGTCCTGGAGAGAGTGTGTAATCTCCTTGTGAGAATGTGGTTGTGCAGGGAGTGTATAATCTGGTTGTGAGATTGTGGTCGTGGAGAGAGTATATAATTTCCTTGTGAGAGTGTGGTCGTGGTGGGAGTGCATAATCTCCTTGTGAGAGTGTAGTTGTGGTGAGAGTGCATAATCTCCTTGTGCAAATGTGGTCGTGGAGGGAATTGTGTAATCTCCTTCTGAGAGTGTGGTCCTGGAGAGAGGGTATAACCTCCTTTTGAGTGTGTGGTCCTGGAGAAAGTGTTAAACCTCCTTGTGAGTGTGGCCGTGGAGAGAGTGCATAATCTCCATGTGAATGTGTGGTCCTGGAGAGAGGGTATAATCTCCTTGTGAGAGTGTGGTCCTGGAGAGAGTGTATAATCTCCTTGTGAGAGTGTGGCCGTGGAGGGAGTGTATAATCTGCAGGTGAATGTGTGGTCGTGGAGAATGTGTGTAATCTCCTTGTGTAAGTGTGGTCGTGGAGTGAGTGTATAATCTCCTTGTGAGAGTGTTGTCGTGGAGAGAGTGTATAGTCTCCTTGTGAAAGTTAGTCGTGGAGAGAGCGTATAATCTCCTTGTGAGAGAGTGGTCCTGGAGAGAGTGTTTAGTTTCCTTGTGAGAGTGTGGCCGTGGAGGGAGTGTATAATCTGCATGTCAATGTGTGGTCGTGGAGAGTGTGTGTAATCTCCTTGTGTAAGAGTGGTCGTGGAGTGAGTGTATAATCTCCTTGTGAGAGTGTTGTCGTGGAGAGAGTGTATAGTCTCCTTTTGAAAGCTTGATCGTGGAGGGAGTGCATAATCTCCTTGTGAGAGTGTGGTTGCGCAGAGAGTGCATAATCTCCTTGTGCAAGTGTGGTCGTGGAGGGCTATTGTGTAATTTCCTTGTGAGAGTGTGGTCCTGGAGAGAGTGAATAATCTCCTTGTGAGAATGCGGTCATGGAGAGAGTGTATTATCTCCTTGTGAGAGTATGGTGTTGCAGAGCGTGAATAATATTGTTTTGACAGTGTGGTCGTGGAGAGGGTGTATAATCTCCTTGTGAGATTGTGGTCGTGGAGAGCGTGTATAATATCATTCTGTGAGTGGTGTCGTGAAGAGTGTGTATAATCTCCCGGTGAGAATGTGGTTGTGGTGAGAGTGTATAATCTCCTTGGACAAGTGTGGTAGTGGAAGGAATTGTGTAATCTCCTTGTGAGAGTGTATAATCTCCTTGTGAGAGTGTGGTCGTGGAGAAAGTGTATCATCTCCTTGTGAATGTATGGTCCGGAAAGGAGAGTATAATCTCCTTCTGAGAGTGTGGTCGTGGAGAGTGTGTATAATCTTCATGTCAATGTGTGGTCGTGGAGAGAGTGTACAATCTCCTTGTGAGAGTGTTGTGAGCGTGAGAGTGTATAGTCTGCTTGTGAGATGTGGTTAGTGGAGAGAGTGTATAATCTCATTATGAGAATGTGGTTGTGGAGAGTGTGTACAATCTCCTTGTGAGCATGTGGTCGTCTAAAGAGTGTGTAATCTGCTAGTTAAAGTGTGGTCGTAGAGAGAGTATATGATCCCCATGTGAGAGTGTGGTTGAGGATAGAGTGTTATAACCTCCTTGTGAGAGTATGGTCCTGGAGAGCCTGTATAATCTCCCTTTGGCACTGTGGTCGTGGAGAGTGTGTATAATCTCCTTATGCGAATGAGGTCATGTAGGGAGTGTATAATCTCCTTGTGAGAGTGTGGTCCTGGAGAGAGTGTATAATCTCCTTGTGAGAGTGTGGCCGTGGAGGGAGTGTATAATCTCCTTGTGACTGTGTGGCCGTGAAGAGAGTGAATAATCTCCTTGTGAGAATGCGGTCCTGGAAAGAGTGTATTATCTCCTTGTGAGAGTATGGTGCTGCAGAGCGTGAATAATATTCTTTTGACAGTGTGGTCGTGGAGAGGGTGTATAATCTCCTTGTGAGATTGTGGTCGTGGAGAGCGTGTATAATATCATTCTGTGAGTGGTGTCGTGAAGAGAGTGTATAATCTCCCGGTGAGAATGTGGTTGTGGTGAGAGTGTATAATCTCCTTGGACAAGTGTGGTAGTGGAAGGAATTGTGTAATCTCCTTGTGAGAGTGTAGTCGTGGTGAGAGTGTATAATCTCCTTCTGAGAGTGTGGTCGTGGAGAGTGCATATAATCTCCTTGAGAGAGTGTGGTCGTGGAGAAAGTGTATCATCTCCTTGTGAATGTATGGTCCGGGAAGAAGAGTATAATCTCCTTCTGAGAGTGTGGTCACGGAGGGTGTGTATAATCTCCATGTCAATGTGTGGTCGTGGAGAGAGTGTACAATCTCCTTGTGAGAGTGTTGTGAGCGAGAGAGTGTATAGTCTGCTTGTGAGATGTGGTTAGTGGAGAGAGTGTATAATCTCGTTATGAGAATGTGGTCGACTAGAGAGTGTGTAATCTGCTTGTTAATGTGTGGTCGTGGAGAGAGTATATGATCCCCATGTGAGAGTGTGGTCGAGGATAGAGTGTTATAACCTCCTTGTGAGAGTATGGTCCTGGAGAGCCTGTATAATCTCCTTTTGGCACTATGGTCGTGGAGAGTGTGTATAATCTCCTTATGCGAATGAGGTCATGTAGGGAGTGTATAATCTCCTTGTGAGAGTGTGGTCCTGGAGAGAGTGTATAATCTCCTTGTGAGAGTGTGGCCGTGGAGGGAGTGTATAATCTGCAGGTGAATGTGTGGTCGTGGAGAATGTGTGTAATCTCCTTGTGTAAGTGTGGTCGTGGAGTGAGTGTATAATCTCCTTGTGAGAGTGTTGTCGTGGAGAGAGTGTATAGTCTCCTTGTAAAAGCTTGGTCGTGGAGAGTGTGTATAATCTCCTTGTGAGAGTGTGGTCCTGAGAGAGGGTATAATCTCCTTGTGAGAGTGTGGCCGTGGAGAGAGTGCATAATCTCCATGGAAATGTGTGGTCGTGGAGAGACTGTATCATCTCCTTGTGACAGTGTGGTTGTGGTGAGAGTGCATAATCTCCTTGTGCAAGTGTGGTCGTGGAGGGAATTGTGTAATCTCCTTGTGAGAGTGTGGTCCTGGAGAAGAGTGAATAATCTCCATGTGAATGTGTGGTCGTGGAGAGAGCGTGTAATCTCCTGATGAGGGTGTGTTCGTGGAGAGAGTATGTATTCTCCTTGCGAATGTATGGATTTGGAGGGAGTGTATAATCTCCTTCTGAGAATGCGGTCGTGGAGAGAGTGTGTAATCTCCTTGTGAAAGTGTGGTCGTGGAGCGAGCGTATAATCTCCTTCTGAGAGTGTGGTCGTGGAGAGTGTGTATAATCTCCATGTCAATGTGTGGTCGTGGAGAGAGTGTACAATCTCCTTGTGAGAGTGTTGTGAGCGTGAGAGTGTATAGTCTGCTTGTGAGATGTGGTTAGTGGAGAGAGTGTATAATCTCGTTATGAGAATGTGGTCGTCTAGAGAGTGTGTAATCTGCTTGTTAATGTGTGGTCGTGGAGAGAGTATATGATCCCCATGTGAGAGTGTGGTCGAGGATAGAGTGTTATAATCTCCATGTGAGAGTATGGTCCTGGAGAGCCTGTATAATCTCCTTTTGGCACTGTGGTCGTGGAGAGTGTGTATAATCTCCTTGTGCAAATGAGGTCATGTTGGGAGTGTATAATGTAATTGTGAGGGTGTGGTTGTGGAGAGAGTGTATAATCTCCTTGTGAGAGTGTGGTCCTGGAGAGAGGGTATAATCTCCTTGTGAGAGTGTGGCCGTGGAGGGAGTGCATAATCTCCTTTTGAGAATGTGGAGTGGAGAGTGTATACAATCTCCTTGTGAGAATCTGGTCATCTAGAGAGTGTGTAATCTCCTTGTGAAAGTGTGGTCGTGGAGAGAATATATAATCTCCATGTGAGAGTGTGGTCGAGGATAGAGTGCATAATCTCCTTGTGAGAGTATGGTCCGGGAGAGCCTGTATAATCTCCTTTTGGCAGTGTGGTCGTGGAGAGTGTGTATAATCTCCATGTGCGAATGAGGTCATGTAGGGAGTGCATAATGTGATTGTAAGAGTGTGGTCGTGGAGAGAGTGTATAGTCTCCTTTTCAAAGTTGGTCGTGGAAAGTGTGTATAATCTCCTTGTGAGAGTGTGGTCCTGAAGAGAGTGTATAATCTCCTTGTGAGAGTGTGTCCGTGGAGAGAGTGCAAAATCTCCATGGAAATGTGTGGTCCTGGAGAGAGTGTGTAATCTCCTTGTGAGAATGTGGTTGTGGAGGGAGTGTATAATCTGGTTGTGAGATTGTGGTCGTGGAGAGAGTATATAATTTCCTTGTGAGAGTGTGGTCGTGGTGGGAGTGCATAATCTCCTTGTGAGAGTGTAGTTGTGGTGAGAGTGCATAATCTCCTTGTGCAAATGTGGTCGTGGAGGGAATTGTGTAATCTCCTTCTGAGAGTGTGGTCCTGGAGAGAGGGTATAACCTCCTTTTGAGTGTGTGGTCCTGGAGAAAGTGTTAAACCTCCTTGTGAGTGTGGCCGTGGAGAGAGTGCATAATCTCCATGTGAATGTGTGGTCCTGGAGAGAGGGTATAATCTCCTTGTGAGAGTGTGGTCCTGGAGAGAGTGTATAATCTCCTTGTGAGAGTGTGGCCGTGGAGGGAGTGTATAATCTGCAGGTGAATGTGTGGTCGTGGAGAATGTGTGTAATCTCCTTGTGTAAGTGTGGTCGTGGAGTGAGTGTATAATCTCCTTGTGAGAGTGTTGTCGTGGAGAGAGTGTATAGTCTCCTTGTGAAAGTTAGTCGTGGAGAGAGTGTATAATCTCCTTGTGAGAGAGTGGTCCTGGAGAGAGTGTTTAGTTTCCTTGTGAGAGTGTGGCCGTGGAGGGAGTGTATAATCTGCATGTCAATGTGTGGTCCTGGAGAGAGTGAATAATCTCCTTGTGACTGTGTGGCCGTGAAGAGAGTGAATATTCTCCTTGTGAGAATGCGGTCATGGAGAGAGTGTATTATCTCCTTGTGAGAGTATGGTGTTGCAGAGCGTGAATAATATTGTTTTGACAGTGTGGTCGTGGAGAGGGTGTATAATCTCCTTGTGAGATTGTGGTCGTGGAGAGCATGTATAATATCATTCTGTGAGTGGTGTCGTGAAGAGTGTGTATAATCTCCCGGTGAGAATGTGGTTGTGGTGAGAGTGTATAATCTCCTTGGACAAGTGTGGTAGTGGAAGGAATTGTGTAATCTCCTTGTGAGAGTGTAGTCGTGGTGAGAGTGTATAATCTCCTTTTGAGAGTGTGGTCGTGGAGAGTGCATATAATCTCCTTGGGAGAGTGTGGTCGTGGAGAAAGTGTATCATCTCCTTGTGAATGTATGGTCCGGGAAGGAGAGTATAATCTCCTTCTGAGAGTGTGGTCGTGGAGAGTGTGTATAATCTTCATGTCAATGTGTGGTCGTGGAGAGAGTGTACAATCTCCTTGTGAGAGTGTTGTGAGCGTGAGAGTGTATAGTCTGCTTGTGAGATGTGGTTAGTGGAGAGACTGTATAATCTCATTATGAGAATGTGGTTGTGGAGAGTGTGTACAATCTCCTTGCGAGAATGTGGTCGTCTAGAGAGTGTGTAATCTGCTTGTTAAAGTGTGGTCGTAGAGAGAGTATATGATCCCCATGTGAGAGTGTGGTTGAGGATAGAGTGTTATAACCTCCTTGTGAGAGTATGGTCCTGGAGAGCCTGTATAATCTCCTTTTGGCACTGTGGTCGTGGAGAGTGTGTATAATCTCCTTATGCGAATGAGGTCATGTAGGGAGTGTATAATCTCCTTGTGAGAGTGTGGTCCTGGAGAGAGTGTATAATCTCCTTGTGAGAGTGTGGCCGTGGAGGGAGTGTATAATCTCCTTGTGACTGTGTGGCCGTGAAGAGAGTGAATAATCTCCTTGTGAGAATGCGGTCCTGGAAAGAGTGTATTATCTCCTTGTGAGAGTATGGTGCTGCAGAGCGTGAATAATATTCTTTTGACAGTGTGGTCGTGGAGAGGGTGTATAATCTCCTTGTGAGATTGTGGTCGTGGAGAGCGTGTATAATATCATTCTGTGACTGGTGTCGTGAAGAGTGTGTATAATCTCCCGGTGAGAATGTGGTTGTGGTGAGAGTGTATAATCTCCTTGGACAAGTGTGGTAGTGGAAGGAATTGTGTAATCTCCTTGTGAGAGTGTAGTCGTGGTGAGAGTGTATAATCTCCTTTTGAGAGTGTGGTCGTGGAGAATGTGTGTAATCTCCTTGTGTAAGTGTGGTCGTGGAGTGAGTGCATAATCTCCTTGTGAGAGTGTTGTCGTGGGGAGAGTGTATAGTCTCCTTGTAAAAGCTTGGTCGTGGAGAGTGTGTATAATCTCTTTGTGAGAGTGTGGTCCTGAGAGAGGGTATAATCTCCTTGTGGGAGTGTGGTCCTGGAGAGAGTGTATAATCTCCTTGTGAGAGTGTGGCCGTGGAGAGAGTGCATAATCTCCATGGAAATGTGTGGTCGTGGAGAGACTGTATCATCTCCTTGTGAGAGTGTGGTTGTGGAGAGAGTGCATAATCTCCTTGTGCAAGTGTGGTCGTAGAGGGAATTGTGTAATCTCCTTGTGAGAGTGTGGTCCTGGAGAAGAGTGAATAATCTCCATGTGAATGTGTGGTCGTGGAGAGAGCGTGTAATCTCCTGATGAGGGTGTGTTCGTGGAGAGAGTATGTATTCTCCTTGCGAATGTATGGATTTGGAGGGAGTGTATAATCTCCTTCTGAGAATGCGGTCATGGAGAGAGTGTGTAATCTCCTTGTGAAAGTGTGGTCGTGGAGCGAGCGTATAATCTCCTTCTGAGAGTGTGGTCGTGGAGAGTGTGTATAATCTCCATGTCAATGTGTGGTCGTGGAGAGAGTGTACAATCTCCTTGTGAGAGTGTTGTGAGCGTGAGAGTGTATAGTCTGCTTGTGAGATGTGGTTAGTGGAGAGAGTATATAATCTCGATATGAGAATGTGGTCGTCTAGAGAGTGTGTAATCTGCTTGTTAATGTGTGGTCGTGGAGAGAATATATGATCCCCATGTGAGAGTGTGGTCGAGGATAGAGTGTTATAATCTCCATGTGAGAGTATGGTCCTGGAGAGCCTGTATAATCTCCCTTTGGCACTGTGGTCGTGGAGAGTGTGTATAATCTCCTTGTGAAAGTGTGGTCGTGGAGAGAGTGTATAATCTCCTTGTGAGAGTGTGGTCGTGGAGAAAGTGTATCATCTTCTTGTGAATGTATGGTCTGGGAAGGAGAGTATTATCTCCTTCTGAGAGTGTGGTCGTGGAGAGTGTGTATAATCTCCATGTCAATGTGTGGTCGTGGAGAGAGTGTACAATCTCCTTGTGAGAGTGTTGTGAGCGTGAGAGTGTATAGTCTGCTTGTGAGATGTGGTTACTGGAGAGAGTGTATAATCTCATTATGAGAATGTGGTTGTGGAGAGTGTGTACAATCTCCTTGTGAGAATGTGGTCGTCTAGAGAGTGTGTAATCTGCTTTTTAAAGTGTGGTCGTGGAGAGAGTATATGATCTCCATGTGAGAGTGTGGTCGAGGATAGGGTTTTATAATCTCCTTGTGAGAATATGGTCCTGGAGAGCCTGTATAATCTCCTTTTGGCATTGTGGTCGTGGAGAGTGTGTATAATCTCCTTGTGCGAATGAGGTCATGTTGGGAGTGTATAATGTGATTGTGAGGGTGTGGTCGTGGAGAGAGAGTATAATCTCCTTGTGAGCGTGTTGTCGTGGAGAGAGTGTATAGTCTCCATGTGAAAGCTTGGTCGTAGAGAGTGTGTATAATCTCCTTGTGAGAGTGTGGTCCTGGAGAGAGTGTATAATCTCCTTGTGAGAGTATGGCCGTGGAGGGAGTGTATAATCTGCAGGTGAGAGTGTAGTTGTGGTGATAGTGCATAATCTCCTTCTGCAAATATGGTCGTGGAGGGAATTGTGTAATCTCCTTCTGAGAGTGTGGTCCTGGAGAGAGGGTATAACCTCCTTTTGAGTGTGTGGTCCTGGAGAAAGTGTATAACCTCCTTGTGAGTGTGGCCGTGAAGAGAGTGCATAATCTCCATTTGAATATATGGTCGTGGAGAGTGTAATCTCCTTGTGAGAATGTGGTCGTGCAGGGAGTGTAAAATCTGTTGTGAGAGTGTGGTCTATGAGAGAGTATATAATCTCTTTGTGAGAATGTGGTCCTGGCGAGAGTGAATAATCTCCTTGTGAAAGTGTGGTCGTGGAGAGAGTGTATAATCTCCTTGTAAGAATGAGGTCGTGGAGAGGGTGTATAATCTCCTTGTGAAAGTGTGGTCATGGAGAGAGTGTATAATCTCCTTGTGGGAGTCGTGTGATGGTGAGAGTGTATAATCTCCTTGTGAAAGTGTTGTCGTAGAGGGAGTGCATAATCTCCTTGTGGGAGTGTGGTTTTGATGAGAGTGTATAATCTCCTTGTTGAAGTGAGGTTGTGGAGGGAATCTTGTAATCTCCTTGTGAGAGTGTGGTCGCTGAGAGTGTATACAATCTCCTTGTGAGAATGTGTTCATGGAGAGTGTGTATTATTCCCTTGTGAGAGTATGGTTCTGCAGAGCGTGAATAATCTCCTTTTGACAGTGTGGTCGTGGAGAGGGTGTATAATATCATTCTGTGAGTGGTGTCGTGAAGAGTGTGTATAACCTCCTGGTGAGAATGTGATTGTGGTGAGAGTGTATAATCTCCTTGTACAAGTGTGGTAATGGAAGGAATTGAGTAATCTCCTTGTGAGAGTGTAGTCTTGGTGAGAGTGTATAATCTCCTTCTGAGAGTGTGGTCGTGGAGAGTGCATATAATCTCCTTGTGAGAGTGTGGTCGTGGAGAAAGTGTATCATCTCCTTGTGAATGTATGGTCTGGGAAGGAGAGTATTATCTCCTTCTGAGAGTGTGGTCGTGGAGAGTGTGTATAATCTCCATGTCAATGTGTGGTCGTGGAGAGAGTGTACAATCTCCTTGTGAGAGTGTTGTGAGCGTGAGAGTGTATAGTCTGCTTGTGAGATGTGGTTACTGGAGAGAGTGTATAATCTCATTATGAGAATGTGGTTGTGGAGAGTGTGTACAATCTCCTTGTGAGAATGTGGTCGTCTAGAGAGCGTGTAATCTGCTTGTTAAAGTGTGGTCGTGGAGACAGTATATGATCTCCATCTGAGAGTGTGGTCGAGGATAGGGTTTTATAATCTCCTTGTGAGAGTATGGTCCTGGAGAGCCTGTATAATCTCCTTTTGGCACTGTGGTCGTGGAGAGTGTGTATAATCTCCTTGTGCGAATGAGGTCATGTTGGGAGTGTATAATGTAATTGTGAGGGTGTGGTCGTGGAGAGAGTGTATAATCTCCTTGTGAGAGTGTGGTCCTGGAGAGAGGGTATAATCTCCTTGTGAGAGTGTGGCCGTGGAGGGAGTGCATAATCTCCTTTTGAGAATGTGGAGTGGAGAGTGTATACAATCTCCTTGTGAGAATCTGGTCATCTAGAGAGTGTGTAATCTCCTTGTGAAAGTGTGGTCGTGGAGAGAATATATAATCTCCATGTGAGAGTGTGGTCGAGGATAGAGTGCATAATCTCCTTGTGAGAGTATGGTCCGGGAGAGCCTGTATAATCTCCTTTTGGCAGTGTGGTCGTGGAGAGTGTGTATAATCTCCATGTGCGAATGAGGTCATGTAGGGAGTGCATAATGTGATTGTAAGAGTGTGGTCGTGGAGAGAGTGTATAGTCTCCTTTTCAAAGTTGGTCGTGGAAAGTGTGTATAATCTCCTTGTGAGAGTGTGGTCCTGAAGAGAGTGTATAATCTCCTTGTGAGAGTGTGTCCGTGGAGAGAGTGCAAAATCTCCATGGAAATGTGTGGTCCTGGAGAGAGTGTGTAATCTCCTTGTGAGAATGTGGTTGTGGAGGGAGTGTATAATCTGGTTGTGAGATTGTGGTCGTGGAGAGAGTATATAATTTCCTTGTGAGAGTGTGGTCGTGGTGGGAGTGCATAATCTCCTTGTGAGAGTGTAGTTGTGGTGAGAGTGCATAATCTCCTTGTGCAAATGTGGTCGTGGAGGGAATTGTGTAATCTCCTTCTGAGAGTGTGGTCCTGGAGAGAGGGTATAACCTCCTTTTGAGTGTGTGGTCCTGGAGAAAGTGTTAAACCTCCTTGTGAGTGTGGCCGTGGAGAGAGTGCATAATCTCCATGTGAATGTGTGGTCCTGGAGAGAGGGTATAATTTCCTTGTGAGAGTGTGGTCCTGGAGAGAGTGTATAATCTCCTTGTGAGAGTGTGGCTGTGGAGGGAGTGTATAATCTGCAGGTGAATGTGTGGTCGTGGAGAATGTGTGTAATCTCCTTGTGTAAGTGTGGTCGTGGAGTGAGTGTATAATCTCCTTGTGAGAGTGTTGTCGTGGAGAGAGTGTATAGTCTCCTTGTAAAAGCTTGGTCGTGGAGAGTGTGTATAATCTCCTTGTGAGAGTGTGGTCCTGAGAGTGGGTATAATCTCCTTGTGGGAGTGTGGTCGTGGAGAGAGTGTATAATCTCCATGTGAGAGTTTGGTCGTGGAAAGAGTTTATAATATCCTTGTGAGGGTATGGTCCTGGATAGCGTGTATAGTCTTTTTGACAGTGTGGTCGTGGAGAGAGTATATAATCTCCTTGTTAGAGTGTTGAGATGGTGAGAGTGAATAATGACGCTGTGAGAGTGTGGTCGTGGAGCGAGTGCATAATCCCCTTGTGAGAGTGTTGTCATCGAGAGAGTGTGTAATCTCCTTGTGAGAATATGGTCCTGGAGAGCGTGTATAATCTCCTTGTGAATGTATGGACTTGGAGGGAGTGTATAATCTCCTTCTGGGTGTGTGGTAGTGGAGAGTGTGTATAATCTCCTTATGAGAGTGTTGTGATGGTGAGACTGTATAATGTCGCTGTGAGAGTGTGGTTGTGGAGGGAGTGCATAATCCCCTTGTGAGAGTGTTGTTTTGCTGAGAGTGTATAAACTCCTTGTTGAAGTGAGGTTGTGGAGGGAATATTGTAATCTCCTTGTGAGAGTGTTGTCGTGGAGAGAGTGTTTAATCTCCTTGTGAGAGTGTGGTCGTGGAGAGAGTGTGTAATCTCTTTGTGGGAGTGTTGTTGTGGAGACAGTGTATAATCTCTTTCTGAAAGCTTGGTCGTGGAGAGAGTGTATAATCTCCTTGGACAAGTGTGGTAGTGGAAGGAATTGTGTAATCTCCTTGTGAGAGTGTAGTCGTGGTGAGAGTGTATAATCTCCTTTTGAGAGTGTGGTCGTCGAGAGTGTATATAATCTCCTTGTGAGACTGTGGTCGTGGAGAGTGTGTATAATCTCCTTGAGAGGGTGGGGTCGTGGACCGAGTGCATTATCTTCTTGTGAGAATGTGGTCGTGGAGGGAGTGCATAATCTGCCTGTGAGAGTGTGGTCGTGGAGAGAGAGTATGATGTCCTTGTGAGAATGTGGTCGTGGAGAGAGTGTATAATTTCCTTCTGAAAGTGTGGTCGTGGACAGAGTGTATATTATCCATGTGAGAGTGTGGTCGTGGATGAGTGTTTAATCTGCTTGTGAGAGTGTGGTCCTGGAGAGAGTGTATAATCTCCTTCTGAGAATGCGGTCGTGGATAGAGTGTATAATCTCCTTCTGAGAATGCGGTCGTGGAGAGTGTGTATAATCTCCTTGAGAGGGTGGGGTCGTGGACCGAGTGCATAATCTTCTTGTGAGAATGTGGTCGTGGAGGGAGTGCATAATCTGCCTGTGAGAGTGTGGTCGTGGAGAGAGAGTATGATGTCCTTGTGAGAATGTGGTCGTGGAGAGAGTGTATAATTTCCTTCTGAAAGTGTGGTCGTGGACAGAGTGTATATTATCCATGTGAGAGTGTGGTCGTGGATGAGTGTTTAATCTGCTTGTGAGAGTGTGGTCCTGGAGAGAGTGTATAATCTCCTTCTGAGAATGCGGTCGTGGATAGAGTGTATAATCTCCTTCTGAGAATGCGGTCGTGGAGAGTGTGTATAATCTCCTTGTGAGAGTGTGGTCGTGGAGAGTGTACATAAACTCCATGTGAGATGTGGTCGTGGAGAGAGCGTATAAACTCCTTGTGAGAGTGTGGTCGTGGAGGAGTGTTTAATCTGCTTGTGAGAGTGCGCTCGTGGAGAGAGTGTATTATCTCTTTGAGAAAATTTGGCCGTGGAGAGAGTATATAATCTCCATGTGAGAGTGCGGAAGTGGACATACTGTATAATCTCATCGTGAGAGTGTGGTGCTACAGAGCGATTATAATCTCCTTTTCACAGTGTGGTCGCGGAGAAAGTGTATCATCTCCTTGTGAATGTATGGTCTGGGAGGAAGTGAATAATCTCCTTCTGAGAGTGAGGTCGTGGAGAGTGTGTATAATCTCCATGTGAATGTGTGGTCGTGGAGAGAGTGTACAATCTCTTTGTGAGAGTGTTATGATGGTGGGAGTGTATAGTCTGCTTGTGAGAGTGTGGTCGTGGAGAGAGTGTATAATCTCCTTTTGAGAATGTTGAGTGGAGAGTGTGTACAATCTCCTTGTGAGAATGTGGTCGTCTAGAGAGTGTGTAATCTCCTTGTGAAAGTGTGGTCGTGGAGAGAATATATAATCTCCATGTGAGAGTGTGGTCGAGGATAGAGTGTATAATCTCCTTGTCAGAGTATGGTCCTGGAGAGCCTGTATAATCTCCTTTTGGCTGTGTGGTCGTGGAGAGTGTGTATAATCTCCATGTGCGAATGAGGTCATGTAGGGAGTGCATAATGTGATTGTGAGAGTGTGGTCGTGGAGAGAGTGTATAGTCTCCTTTTCAAAGTTGGTCGTGGAAAGTGTGTATAATCTGCTTGTGAAAGTGTGGTCCTGAAGAGATTGTATAATCTCCTTGTGAGAGTGTGCCCGTGGAGGGAGTGTATAATCTGCAGGTGAGAGTGTAGTTGTGGTGATAGTGCATAATCTCCTTCTGCAAATGTGGTCGTGGAGGGAATTGTGTAATCTCCTTCTGAGAGTGTGGTCCTGGAGAGAGGGTATAACCTCCTTTTGAGTGTGTGGTCCTGGAGAAAGTGTATAACCTCCTTGTGAGTGTGGCCGTGGAGAGAGAGCATAATCTCCATGTCAATGTGTGGTCGTGGAGAGAGTGTATAATCTCCTTGTGAGAATCTGGTCGTGGAGAGTGTGTACAATTTCCTTATCAGAATGTGGTCGTCTAGAGAGTGTGTAATCTCCTTGTGAAAGTGTGGTCGTGGAGGGAGTATATAATCTCCATGTGAGAGTGTGGTCGCGGATAGAGTGCATAATCTCCTTTTGAAAGTATGGTCCTGGAGAGACTGTATAACCTCCTTGTGAGTGTGGCCGTGGAGAGAGGGCATAATCTCCATGTGAATATGTGTTCGTGGAGAGAGTGTGTAATCTCCTTGTGAGAATGTGGTCGTGGAGAGAGTGTGTAATCGCCTTGTGAAAGAATGATCGTGGAGAGTGTACATAATCTCCTTGTGAGAGTGTCGTCGTGGAGAGAGTGTATAATCTCCATTTGAAAGTGTGGTCGTGGAGAGAATGTGTAAACTCCTTGTGAGAGTGTGGTCGTCGAGAGTGTGTACAATCTCCTTGTGAGAATGTGGTCGTCTAGAGAGTGTGTAATCTCCTTGTGAAAGTGTTGTCGTGGAGAGAGTATATAATCTCCATGTGAGAGTGTGGACGTGGATAGAGTGTATAATCTCCTTGTGAGAGTATTGTCCTGGAGAGCCTCTATAATCTCCTTTTGGCTGTGTGGTCGTGGAGAGTGTGTATAATCTCCTTGTGCGAATGAGGTCGTGTAGGGAGAGCATAATGCGATTGTGAGAGTGTGATCGTGGAGAGAGTGTATAATCACCTTGTGAGAGTGTTGTCGTGGAGAGAGTGTATAGTCTCCTTGTGAAAGTTGGTCGTGGAGAGTGTGTATAATCTCCTTGTGAGAGAGTGGTCTTGGAGAGAGTGTTTAGTTTCCTTGTGAGAGTGTGGCCATGGAGGGAGTGTATAATCTGCATGTGAATGTGTGGTCGTGGAGAGAGTGTATAATCTCCATGTGAGAGTTTGGTCGTGGAAAGAGTTTATAATATCCTTGTGAGGGTATGGTCCTGGATAGCGTGTATAGTCTTTTTGACAGTGTGGTCGTGGAGAGAGTATATAATCTCCTTGTTAGAGTGTTGAGATGGTGAGAGTGAATAATGACGCTGTGAGAGTGTGGTCGTGGAGCGAGTGCATAATCCCCTTGTGAGAGTGTTGTCATTGAGAGAGTGTGTAATCTCCTTGTGAGAATATGGTCCTGGAGAGCGTGTATAATCTCCTTGTGAATGTATGGACTTGGAGGGAGTGTATAATCTCCTTCTGGGTGTGTGGTAGTGGAGAGTGTGTATAATCTCCTTATGAGAGTGTTGTGATGGTGAGACTGTATAATGTCGCTGTGAGAGTGTGGTTGTGGAGGGAGTGCATAATCCCCTTGTGAGAGTGTTGTTTTGCTGAGAGTGTATAAACTCCTTGTTGAAGTGAGGTTGTGGAGGGAATATTGTAATCTCCTTGTGAGAGTGTTGTCGTGGAGAGAGTGTTTAATCTCCTTGTGAGAGTGTGGTCGTGGAGAGAGTGTGTAATCTCTTTGTGGGAGTGTTGTTGTGGAGACAGTGTATAATCTCTTTCTGAAAGCTTGGTCGTGGAGAGAGTGTATAATCTCCTTGGACAAGTGTGGTAGTGGAAGGAATTGTGTAATCTCCTTGTGAGAGTGTAGTCGTGGTGAGAGTGTATAATCTCCTTTTGAGAGTGTGGTCGTCGAGAGTGTATATAATCTCCTTGTGAGACTGTGGTCGTGGAGAGTGTGTATAATCTCCTTGAGAGGGTGGGGTCGTGGACCGAGTGCATAATCTTCTTGTGAGAATGTGGTCGTGGAGGGAGTGCATAATCTGCCTGTGAGAGTGTGGTCGTGGAGAGAGAGTATGATGTCCTTGTGAGAATGTGGTCGTGGAGAGAGTGTATAATTTCCTTCTGAAAGTGTGGTCGTAGACAGAGTGTATATTATCCATGTGAGAGTGTGGTCGTGGATGAGTGTTTAATCTGCTTGTGAGAGTGTGGTCCTGGAGAGAGTGTATAATCTCCTTCTGAGAATGCGGTCGTGGATAGAGTGTATAATCTCCTTCTGAGAATGCGGTCGTGGAGAGTGTGTATAATCTCCTTGTGAGAGTGTGGTCGTGGAGAGTGTACATAAACTCCATGTGAGATGTGGTCGTGGAGAGAGCGTATAAACTCCTTGTGAGAGTGTGGTCGTGGAGTAGTGTTTAATCTGCTTGTGAGAGTGCGCTCGTGGAGAGAGTGTATTATCTCTTTGAGAAAATTTGGCCGTGGAGAGAGTATATAATCTCCATGTGAGAGTGCGGAAGTGGACATAGTGTATAATCTCATTGTGAGAGTGTGGTTCTACAGAGCGATTATAATCTCCTTTTCACAGTGTGGTCGCGGAGAAAGTGTATCATCTCCTTGTGAATGTATGGTCTGGGAGGAAGTGAATAATCTCCTTCTGAGAGTGAGGTCGTGGAGAGTGTGTATAATCTCCATGTGAATGTGTGGTCGTGGAGAGAGTGTACAATCTCTTTGTGAGAGTGTTATGATGGTGGGAGTGTATAGTCTGCTTGTGAGAGTGGGGTCGTGGAGAGAGTGTATAATCTCCTTTTGAGAATGTTGAGTGGAGAGTGTGTACAATCTCCTTGTGAGAATGTGGTCGTCTAGAGAGTGTGTAATCTCCTTGTGAAAGTGTGGTCGTGGAGAGAATATATAATCTCCATGTGAGAGTGTGGTCGAGGATAGAGTGTATAATCTCCTTGTGAGAGTATGGTCCTGGAGAGCCTGTATAATCTCCTTTTGGCTGTGTGGTCGTGGAGAGTGTGTATAATCTCCATGTGCGAATGAGGTCATGTAGGGAGTGCATAATGTGATTGTGAGAGTGTGGTCGTGGAGAGAGTGTATAGTCTCCTTTTCAAAGTTGGTCGTGGAAAGTGTGTATAATCTGCTTGTGAAAGTGTGGTCCTGAAGAGATTGTATAATCTCCTTGTGAGAGTGTGCCCGTGCAGAGAGTGCAAAATCTCCATAGAAATGTGTGGTCCTGGAGAGAGTGTGTAATCTCCTTGTGACAATGTGGTTGTGGAGGGAGTGTATAATCTGGTTGTGAGAGTGTGGTCGTGGAGAGAGTGTATAATCTCCTTGTGAGAGTGTGGTCGTGGAGGGAGTGCATAATCTCCTTGTGAGAGTGTAGTTGTGCTGAGAGTGCATAATCTCCTTCTGCAAATGTGGTCGTGGAGGGAATTGTGTAATCTCCTTCTGAGAGTGTGGTCCTGGAGAGAGGGTATAACCTCCTTTTGAGTGTGTGGTCCTGGAGAAAGTGTATAACCTCCTTGTGAGTGTGGCCGTGGAGAGAGGGCATAATCTCCATGTGAATATGTGTTCGTGGAGAGAGTGTGTAATCTCCTTGTGAGAATGTGGTCGTGGAGAGAGTGTGTAATCGCCTTGTGAAAGCTTGATCGTGGAGAGTGTGCATAATCTCCTTGTGAGAGTGTCGTCGTGGAGAGAGTGTATAATCTCCATGTGAAAGTGTGGTCGTGGAGAGAATGTGCAAACTACTTGTGAGAGTGTGGTCGTCGAGAGTGTGTACAATCTCCTTGTGAGAATGTGGTCGTCTAGAGAGTGTGTAATCTCCTCTGAAAGTGTTGTCGTGGAGAGAGTATATAATCTCCATGTGAGAGTGTGGACGTGGATAGAGTGTATAATCTCCTTGTGAGAGTATGGTCCTGGAGAGCCTCTATAATCTCCTTTTGGCTGTGTGGTCGTGGAGAGTGTGTATAATCTCCTTGTGCGAATGAGGTCGTGTAGGGAGAGCATAATGCGATTGTGAGAGTGTGATCGTGGAGAGAGTGTATAATCACCTTGTGAGAGTGTTGTCGTGGAGAGAGTGTATATTCTCCTTGTGAAAGTTGGTCGTGGAGAGTGTGTATAATCTCCTTGTGAGAGAGTGGTCTTGGAGAGAGTGTTTAGTTTCCTTGTGAGAGTGTGGCCATGGAGGGAGTGTATAATCTGCATGTGAATGTGTGGTCGTGGAGAGTGTGTGTAATCTCCTGGTGTAAGAGTGGTCGTGGAGTGAGTGTATAATCTCCTTGTGAGAGTGTTGTCGTGGAGAGAGTGTATAGTCTCCTTGTGAAAGCTTGGTCATGGAGGGAGTGCATAATCTCCTTGTGAGAGTGTGGTTGCGGTGAGAGTGCATAATCTCCTTGTGCAAGTCTGTTCGTGGAGGGAATTGTGTAACTTCCATGTGAGAGTGTGGTCCTGGAGAGAGTGAATAATCTCCTTGTGACTGTGTGGCCGTGAAGAGAGCGAATAATCTCCATGTGAAATTGTGGTCGGTGAGAGAGTGTGTAAGCTCCTTGTGAGAGTGTGGTCGCCGAGAGTGTATATAATCTCCTTGTGAGAATGTGGTCGTGGAGAGAGTGTATTATTCCCTTGTGAGAGTATGGTGCTGCAGAGCGTGAATAATCTCCTTTTGACAGTGTGGTCGTGTAGAGGGTGTATAATATCTAGAGGATGTATAATATCATTCTGTGAGTGGTCTCGTGAAGAGTGTGTATAATCTCCTTGTGAGAGTGTAGCCTTGGTGAGAGTGTATAATCTCCTTCTGAGAGAGTGGTCGTGGAGAGTGTGTATAATCTCCATGTCAATGTGTGGTCGTGGAGAGAGTGTACAATCTCCTTGTGAGAGTGTTGTGAGCGTGAGAGTGTACAGTCTGCTTGTGAGATGTGGTTACTGGAGAGAGTGTATAAACTCATTATGAGAATGTGGTTGTGGAGAGTGTGTACAATCTCCTTGTGAGAATGTGGTCGTCCAGAGAGTGTGTAATCTGCTTATTAAAGTGTGGTCGTGGAGAGAGTATATGATCTCCATGTGAGAGTGTGGTCGGGGATAGGGTGTTATAATCTCCTTGTGAGAGTATGCTCCTGGAGAGCCTGTATAATCTCCTTTTGGCACTGTGGTCGGGGAGAGAGTGTATAATCTCCTTGTGCGAATGAGGTCATGTAGGGAGTGTATAATGTGATTGTGAGGGTGTGGTCGTGGAGAGAGTGTATAATCTCCTTGTGAGCGTGTTGTCGTGGAGAGAGTGTATAGTCTCCATGTGAAAGCTTGGTCGTGGAGAGTGTGCATAATCTCCTTGTGAGAGTGTGGTCCTGGAGAGAGGGTATAATCTCCTTGTGAAAGTGTGGTCCTGGAGAGAGTGTATAATCTCCTTGTGAGAGTGTGGCCGTGGAGGGAGTGTATAATCTGCAGGTGAATGTGTGGTCATGGAGAATGTGTGTAATCTCCTTGTGTAAGTGTGGTCGTGGAGTGAGTGTATAATCTCCTTGTGAGAGTGTTGTCGTGGAGAAAGTGTATAGTCTCCTTGTAAATGCTTGGTCGTGGAGAGTGTGTATAATCTCCATGGAAATATGTGGTCATGGAGAGAGTGTATAATCTCCTTGTGGGAGTGTGGTCCTGGAGAGAGTGTATAATCTCCTTGTGAGAGTGTGGCCGTGGAGAGAGTACATAATCTCCATGGAAATGTGTGGTCGTGGAGAGACTGTATCATCTCCTTGTGAGAGTGTGGTTGTGGTGAGAGTGCATAATCTCCTTGTGCAAGTGTGGTCGTGGAGGGAATTGTGTAATCTCTTTGTGAGAGTGTGGTCCTGGAGAAGAGTGAATAATCTCCATGTGAATGTGTGGCCGTGGAGAGAGTGTGTAATCTCCTTGTGAGGGTGTGGTCGTGGAGAGAATGTCGAATCTCCTTGCGAATGTATGGAATTGGAGGGAGTGTATAATCTCCTTCTGAGAGTGTGGTCGTGGAGAGAGTGTATAATCTCCTTGTGAAAGTGTGGTCGTGGAGAGAGTGTATAATCTCCTTCTGAGAATGCAGTCGTGGAGAGAGTGTATAATCTCCTTGTGAAAGTGTGGTCGTGGAGAGCGTATATAAACTCCATGTGAGATGTGGTCATGGAGCGAGCGTATAATCTCCTTGTGAGAGTGTGGTCATGGAGGAGTGTTTAATCTGCTTGTGAGAGTGTGATCGTGGAGAGAGTGTATTATCTCTTTGAGAAAATTTGGTCATGGAGAGAGTATATAATCTCCATGTAAGAGTGTGGTCATGGAGATAGTGTATAATCTCCTTGTGAGAGTATGGTGCTACAGAGCGATTATAATCTCCTTTTGACAGAGTGGTCGTGGAGAAAGTGTATCTTCTCCTTGTGAATGTGTGGTCGTGGAGAGAGTGTATAACTTCTTGTGAGAGTGTTGTGATGGTGAGAGTGTATAGTCTGGTTGTGAGAGTAGGGTCGTGGAGGGAGTGCATAATCTGATTGTGAGAGTTTTGTCGTGGAGAGAGTGAATAAACTCCTTGTGAGTGTGGCCGTGAAGAGAGTGCATAATCTCCATTTGAATATATGGTCGTGGAGAGTATAATCTCCTTGTGAGAATGTGGTCGTACAGGGAGTGTAAAATCTGTTGTGAGAGTGTGGTCTATGAGAGAGTATATAATCTCTTTGTGAGAATGTGGTCCTAGCGAGAGTGAATAATCTCCTTGTGAAAGTGTGGTCGTGGAGAGAGTGTATAATCTCCTTGTAAGAATGTGGTCGTGGAGAGGGTGTTTAATCTCCTTGTGAAAGTGTGGTCGTGGAGAGTGTGTATAATCTTCTTGTGGGAGTCGTGTGATGGTGAGAGTGTATAATCTCCTTGTGAAAGTGTGGTCGTAGAGGGAGTGCATAATCTCGTTGTGGGAGTGTGGTTTTGATGAGAGTGTATAATCTCCTTGTTGAAGTGAGGTTGTGGAGGGAATCTTGTAATCTCGTTGTGAGAGTGTGGTCGCCGAGAGTGTATATAATCTCCTTGTGAGAATGTGGTCGTGGAGAGAGTGTATTATTCCCTTGTGAGAGTATGGTGCTGCAGAGCGTGAATAATCTCCTTTTGACAGTGTGGTCGTGGAGAGGGTGTATAATATCATTCTGTGAGTGGTGTCGTGAAGAGTGTGTATAATCTCCTGGTGAGAATGTGGTTGTGGTGAGAGTGTATAATCTCCTTGTACAAGTGTGGTAGCGGAAGGAATTGAGTAATCTCCTTGTGAGAGTGTAGTCTTGGTGAGAGTGTATAATTTCCTTCTGAGAGTGTGGACGTGGAGAGTGTGTATAATCTCCATGTCAATGTGTGGTCGTGGAGAGAGTGTACAATCTCCTTGTGAGAGTGTTGTGAGCGTGAGAGTGTATACTCTGCTTGTGAGATGTGGTTACTGGAGAGAGTGTATAATCTCATTATGAGAATGTGGTTGTGGAGAGTGTGTACAATCTCCTTGTGAGAATGTGGTCGTCTAGAGAGTGTGTAATCTGCTTGTTAAAGTGTGGTCGTGGAGATAGTATATGATCTCCATGTGAGAGTGTGGTCGAGGATAGGGTGTTATAATCTCCTTGTGAGAGTATGGTCCTGGAGAGCCTGTATAATCTCCTTTTGGCACTGTGGTCCTGGAGAGTGTGTATAATCTCCTTCTGCGAATGAGGTCATGTAGGGAGTGTATAATGTGATTGTGAGGGTGTGGTCGTGGAGAGAGTGTATAGTCTCCATGTGAAAGCTTGGTCTTGGAGAGTGTGTATAATCTCCTTGTGAGAGTGTGGTCCTGGAGAGAGTGTATAATCTCCTTGTGAGAGTGTGGTCCTGGAGAGAGTGTATAATCTCCTTGTGAGAGTGTGGCCGTGGAGGGAGTGTATAATCTGCAGGTGAATGTGTGGTCGTGGAGAATGTGTGTAATCTCCTTGTGTAAGTGTGGTCGTGGAGTGAGTGTATAATCTCCTTGTGAGAGTGTTGTCGTGGAGAGAGTGTATAGTCTCCTTGGAAAACCTTGGTCGTGGAGAGTGTGTATAATCTCCATGGAAATATGTGGTCATGGAGAGAGCGTATAATCTCCTTGTGAGAGTGTGGCCGTGGAGAGAGTGCATAATCTCCATGGAAATGTGTGGTCGTGGAGAGACTGTATCATCTCCTTGTGAGAGTGTGGTTGTGGTGAGAGTGCATAATCTCCTTGTGCAAGTGTGGTCGTGGAGGGAATTGTGTAATCTCCTTGTGAGAGTGTGGTCCTGGAGAAGAGTGAATAATCTCCATGTGACTGTGTGGTCGTGGAGAGAGTGTGTAATCTCCTTGTGAGGGTGTGGTCGTGGAGAGAATGTCTAATCTCCTTGCAAATGTATGGATTTGGAGGGAGTGTATAATCTCCTTCTGAGAGTGTGGTCGTGGAGAGTGTATATAATCTCTTTGTGAGGTGTGGTCGTGGAGAGAGTGTATAATCTTCTTCTGAGAATCCGGTCGTGGAGAGAGTGTATAATCTCCTTGTGAAAGTGTGGTCGTGGAGAGCGTATATAAACTCCATGTGAGATGTCGTCGTGGAGCGAGCGTATAATCTCCTTGTGAGAGTGTGGTCGTGGAGGAGTGTTTAATCTGCTTGTGAGAGTGTGGTCGTGGAGAGAGTGTATTATCTATTTGAGAAAATTTGGTTGTGGAGAGAGTATATAATCTCCATGTGAGAGTGCGGTCTTGGAGATAGTGTATAATCTCCTTGTGATAATGTGGCCGTGGAGAGAGTGTATTATCTCTTTGAGAAAATTTGGTCATGGAGAGAGTATATAATCTCCATGTGGGAGTGTGATCATGGAGATAGTGTATAATCTCCTTGTGAGAGTATGGTGCTACAGAGCGTTTATAATCTCCTTTTGACAGAGTGGTCGTGGAGAAAGTGTATCATCTCCTTGTGAATGTGTGGTCGTGGAGAGAGTGTACAACTTCTTGTGAGAGTGTTGTGATGGTGAGGTTGTATAGTCTGCTTGTGAGAGCAGGGTCGTGGAGGGAGTGCATAATCTGATTGTGAGAGTTTTGTCGTGGAGAGAGTGTATAACCTCCTTGTGAGAGTGTGGTCCTGGAGAGAGGATATAACCTGCTTTTGAGAGTGTGGTCCTGGAGAGAGTGAATAACCTCCTTGTGAGTGTGGCCGTGAAGAGAGTGCATAATCTCCATTTGAATATATGGTCGTGGAGAGTGTAATCTCCTTGTGAGAATGTGGTCGTGCAGGGAGTGTAAAATCTGTTGTGAGAGTGTGGTCTATGAGAGAGTATATAACCTCTTTGTGAGAATGTGGTCCTGGCGAGAGTGAATATTCTCCTTGTGAAAGTGTGGTCGTGGAGAGAGTGTATAATCCCCTTGTGAGAATGTGGTCGTGCAGGGAGTGTAAAATCTGCTTGTGAGAGTGTGGTCTATGAGAGAGTATATAATCTCTTTGTGAGAATGTGGTCCTGGCGAGAGTGAATAATCTCCTTGTGAAAGTGTGGTCGTGGAGAGAGTGTATAATCTCCTTGTAAGAATGTGGTCGTGGAGAGGGTGTATAATCTCCTTGTGAAAGTGTGGTCGTGGAGAGAGTGTATAATCTCCTTGTGGGAGTCGTGTGATGGTGAGAGTGTATAATCTCCTTGTGAAAGTGTTGTCGTAGAGGGAGTGCATAATCTCCTTGTGGGAGTGTGGTTTTGATGAGAGTGTATAATCTCCTTGTTGAAGTGAGGTTGTGGAGGGAATCTTGTAATCTCCTTGTGAGAGTGTGGTCGTGGAGAGAGTGTATAATCTCCTTGTGAGAGTGTGGTCGTGGAGAGAGTGCATAATCTCCTTGTGAGAGTATGGTCCTGTATAACGTGTATAGTCTTTTTTCACAGTGTGCTCGTGGAGAGAGTGTATAATCTCCTTGTGAGAGTGTTGTGATTGTGAGAGTGTATAATCTCCTTGTGAGAGCGTGGTCATGGAGGGAGTGCATAATCTACTTGTGAGAGTGTTATTTTGCTGAGAGTGTATAATATCCTTGTTGAAGTGAGATTGTGGAGGGAAATTTGTAATCTCCTTTTGAATGTGTCTTCTTGGAGAGAGTGTATAATCTCCTTGTGAGAGTGAGGTCGTGGAGAGAGTGTGTAATCTCCTTGTGAATGTATGGTCTTGGAGGGAGTGTATAATCTCCTTCTGGGTATGCGGTAGTGGAGAGTGTGTATAATCTCCTTGTGAATGTATGGTTGTGGAGCGAGTGTATACTCTCTTTGTGGGAGTTTTGTTGTGGAGAGAGTGTATAATCTCCGTCTGAAAGCTTGGTCGTGGAGAGTGTGTATAATCTCCTTGTGAGAGTGTGGTCGTGGAGAGAGTGTATAATCACCATGTCAAAGTGTGGTCGTGGAGAGACTGTGTAAACTCCTTGTGAGAGTGCGGTCGTCGAGAGTGTATACAATCTCTTTATGCGAATGTGGTCGTCTAGAGAGTGTGTAATCTCCTTGTGAAAGTGTGGTCGTGGAGAGAGTATATAATCTCCATGTGAGAGTGTGGCCGTGGAGGGAGTGTATAATCTGCATGTGAATGTGTGGTCGTGGAGAGTGTTTGTAATCTGCTTGTGTAAGTGTGGTCGTGGAGTGAGTGAAGAATCTCCTTGTGAGAGTGTTGTCGTGGAGAGAGTGTATAGTCTCCTTTTCAAAGTTGGTCGTGGAAAGTGTGTATAATCTCCTTGTGAGAGTGTGGTCCTGAAGAGAGTGTATAATCTCCTTGTGAGAGTGTGTCCGTGGAGAGAGTGCAAAATCTCCATGGAAATGTGTGGTCCTGGAGAGAGTGTGTAATCTCCTTGTGAGAATGTGGTTGTGGAGGGAGTGTATAATCTGGTTGTGAGATTGTGGTCGTGGAGAGAGTATATAATTTCCTTGTGAGAGTGTGGTCGTGGTGGGAGTGCATAATCTCCTTGTGAGAGTGTAGTTGTGGTGAGAGTGCATAATCTCCTTGTGCAAATGTGGTCGTGGAGGGAATTGTGTAATCTCCTTCTGAGAGTGTGGTCCTGGAGAGAGGGTATAACCTCCTTTTGAGTGTGTGGTCCTGGAGAAAGTGTTAAACCTCCTTGTGAGTGTGGCCGTGGAGAGAGTGCATAATCTCCATGTGAATGTGTGGTCCTGGAGAGAGGGTATAATCTCCTTGTGAGAGTGTGGTCCTGGAGAGAGTGTATAATCTCCTTGTGAGAGTGTGGCCGTGGAGGGAGTGTATAATCTGCAGGTGAATGTGTGGTCGTGGAGAATGTGTGTAATCTCCTTGTGTAAGTGTGGTCGTGGAGTGAGTGTATAATCTCCTTGTGAGAGTGTTGTCGTGGAGAGAGTGTATAGTCTCCTTGTGAAAGTTAGTCGTGGAGAGAGTGTATAATCTCCTTGTGAGAGAGTGGTCCTGGAGAGAGTGTTTAGTTTCCTTGTGAGAGTGTGGCCGTGGAGGGAGTGTATAATCTGCATGTCAATGTGTGGTCGTGGAGAGTGTGTGTAATCTCCTTGTGTAAGAGTGGTCGTGGAGTGAGTGTATAATCTCCTTGTGAGAGTGTTGTCGTGGAGAGAGTGTATAGTCTCCTTTTGAAAGCTTGATCGTGGAGGGAGTGCATAATCTCCTTGTGAGAGTGTGGTTGCGCTGAGAGTGCATAATCTCCTTGTGCAAGTGTGGTCGTGGAGGGCTATTGTGTAATTTCCTTGTGAGAGTGTGGTCCTGGAGAGAGTGAATAATCTCCTTGTGACTGTGTGGCCGTGAAGAGAGTGAATAATCTCCTTGTGAGAATGCGGTCATGGAGAGAGTGTATTATCTCCTTGTGAGAGTATGGTGTTGCAGAGCGTGAATAATATTGTTTTGACAGTGTGGTCGTGGAGAGGGTGTATAATCTCCTTGTGAGATTGTGGTCGTGGAGAGCATGTATAATATCATTCTGTGAGTGGTGTCGTGAAGAGTGTGTATAATCTCCCGGTGAGAATGTGGTTGTGGTGAGAGTGTATAATCTCCTTGGACAAGTGTGGTAGTGGAAGGAATTGTGTAATCTCCTTGTGAGAGTGTATAATCTCCTTGTGAGAGTGTGGTCGTGGAGAAAGTGTATCATCTCCTTGTGAATGTATGGTCCGGAAAGGAGAGTATAATCTCCTTCTGAGAGTGTGGTCGTGGAGAGTGTGTATAATCTTCATGTCAATGTGTGGTCGTGGAGAGAGTGTACAATCTCCTTGTGAGAGTGTTGTGAGCGTGAGAGTGTATAGTCTGCTTGTGAGATGTGGTTAGTGGAGAGACTGTATAATCTCATTATGAGAATGTGGTTGTGGAGAGTGTGTACAATCTCCTTGTGAGAATGTGGTTGTCTAAAGAGTGTGTAATCTGCTTGTTAAAGTGTGGTCGTAGAGAGAGTATATGATCCCCATGTGAGAGTGTGGTTGAGGATAGAGTGTTATAACCTCCTTCTGAGAGTATGGTCCTGGAGAGCCTGTATAATCTCCCTTTGGCACTGTGGTCGTGGAGAATGTGTATAATCTCCTTATGCGAATGAGGTCATGTAGGGAGTGTATAATCTCCTTGTGAGAGTGTGGTCCTGGAGAGAGTGTATAATCTCCTTGTGAGAGTGTGGCCGTGGAGGGAGTGTATAATCTCCTTGTGACTGTGTGGCCGTGAAGAGAGTGAATAATCTCCTTGTGAGAATGCGGTCCTGGAAAGAGTGTATTATCTCCTTGTGAGAGTATGGTGCTGCAGAGCGTGAATAATATTCTTTTGACAGTGTGGTCGTGGAGAGGGTGTATAATCTCCTTGTGAGATTGTGGTCGTGGAGAGCGTGTATAATATCATTCTGTGAGTGGTGTCGTGAAGAGTGTGTATAATCTCCCGGTGAGAATGTGGTTGTGGTGAGAGTGTATAATCTCCTTGGACAAGTGTGGTAGAGGAAGGAATTGTGTAATCTCCTTGTGAGAGTGTAGTCGTGGTGAGAGTGTATAATCTCCTTCTGAGAGTGTGGTCGTGGAGAGTGCATATAATCTCCTTGTGAGAGTGTGGTCGTGGAGAAAGTGTATCATCTCCTTGTGAATGTATGGTCCGGGAAGAAGAGTATAATCTCCTTCTGAGAGTGTGGTCACGGAGATTGTGTATAATCTCCAGGTCAATGTGTGGTCGTGGAGAGAGTGTACAATCTCCTTGTGAGAGTGTTGTGAGCGAGAGAGTGTATAGTCTGCTTGTGAGATGTGGTTAGTGGAGAGAGTGTATAATCTCGTTATGAGAATGTGGTCGACTAGAGAGTGTGTAATCTGCTTGTTAATGTGTGGTCGTGGAGAGAGTATATGATCCCCATGTGAGAGTGTGGTCGAGGATAGAGTGTTATAACCTCCTTGTGAGAGTATGGTCCTGGAGAGCCTGTATAATCTCCTTTTGGCACTGTGGTCGTGGAGAGTGTGTATAATCTCCTTATGCGAATGAGGTCATGTAGGGAGTGTATAATCTCCTTGTGAGAGTGTGGTCCTGGAGAGAGTGTATAATCTCCTTGTGAGAGTGTGGCCGTGGAGGGAGTGTATAATCTGCAGGTGAATGTGTGGTCGTGGAGAATGTGTGTAATCTCCTTGTG
>NW_027275894.1:0-48482 GCF_030028105.1 Mobula birostris
GACTGGTTTTATGTGGATACATGGGGAGGATGGCACTGATTTTATGTAGATAGATGTGTGGACGACACTGGTTTTATGTAGATAGATGGGTAGGACGGCACTGGTTTTATGTAGAGAGATGGGGAGGACAGCACTGGTTTTATGTAGTTAGATGGGTAGGAGGGCACTGGTTTTATGTAGTTAGATGGGTAGGAGGGCACTGGTTTTATGTAGAGAGATGTGGAGGACGGCACTGGATTCATGTAGAGAGATGGAGAGAACGGGCACTGGTTTTATCTAGATTGATGGGGAGGACGACACTGGTTTTATGCAGACAGATGGGGAGGACGACACTGGTTTTATGCAGACAGATGGGGAGGACGGTACTGGTTTTATGAGAGAGATGGAGAGTATGGGACTGGTTTTATTTAGATAGATGGAGAGGACGGCACTGGTTATATGTAGATAGATGAGGAGGATGGCAATGGTTTTATGTAGTTAGCTGGGTAGGAGGGCACTGGTTCTATTTAGAGAGATGGGGTGGAATGCACTGGTTTTATGTTGATGGATCAGTAGGACGGCACTGGTTTTATGTAGATAGATGAGCAGGATGGCACTGGTTTTATGTAGAGAGATGTGGAGGACGGCACTGGATTCATGTAGAGAGATGGAGAGAATGGGCACTGGTTTTATGTAGATAGATGGGGTGGACTGCACTGGTTTTATGTAGATAGATGGGGAGGACGACACTGGTTTTATGTTGATGGATCAGTAGCACGGCACTGGTTTTATGTAGATAGATGGGTAGGACGGGAATGGTCTTATGCAAATAGATGAGGAAGATGGCACTGGTTTTATGTAGAGAGATAGAGAGGACGGCACTGGTATTATGTAGTTAGATGGGGAGGATGGCACTGGTTTTATCTAGTTCGTTGGGTAGAATGGCACTGGTTTTATCTAGATTGATGGGGAGGACGACACTGGTTTTATGCAGACAGATGGGGAGGACGGTACTGGTTTTATGAGAGAGATGCAGAGGACAGGACTAGTTTTATGTAGATAGATGGGGAGGACAGCACTGGTTTTATGTAGATAGATGGGTAGGATGGCACTGGTTTTATTTAGATAGATGGGGAGGACTGCACTAGTTTTATGTAGATAGACGGGGAGGACGGCATGGTTTTATGTAGATAGATTGGTAGGATGGTACTGGGTTCATTTAGATAGATGGGGAGGACGGCACTGGTTTTATCTAGATTGATGGGGAGGACGACACTGGTTTTATGCAGACAGATGGGGAGGACGGTACTGGTTTTATGAGAGAGATGGAGAGTACGGCACTGGTATTATGTATATAGATGGGTAGGGTGGCACTGGTTTTATGTAGAGAGATGCAGAGGACAGGACTAGTTTTATGTAGATAGATGGGGAGGACAGCACTGGTTTTATGTAGATAGATGGGTAGGACTGCACTGGTTTTATGTAGATAGACGGGGAGGACGGCATGGTTTTATGTAGATAGATTGGTAGGATGGTACTGGGTTCATTTAGATAGATGGGGAGGACGGCACTGGTTTTATCTAGATTGATGGGGAGGACGACACTGGTTTTATGCAGACAGATGGGGAGGACGGTACTGGTTTTATGAGAGAGATGGAGAGTACGGCACTGGTATTATGTATATAGATGGGTAGGGTGGCACTGGTTTTATGTAGAGAGATGCAGAGGACAGGACTAGTTTTATGTAGATAGATGGGGAGGACAGCACTGGTTTTATGTAGATAGATGGGTAGGATGGCACTGGTTTTATTTAGATAGATGGGGAGGACTGCACTGGTTTTATGTAGATAGATGGGGAGGATAGCACTGGTATTATGTAGAGAGATGGAAAGTGTGGCACTAGTTTTATATAGATAGATGGGGAGGAAGGCACTGGTTTTATGTAGATAGGTGAGGAGGACGGCATGGTTTTATGTAGATAGATTGGTAGGATGGTACTGGGTTTATTTAGATAGATGGGGAGGACGGCACTGGTTTTATGTAGATATATGGAGAGGATGGCACTGGTTTTATGTAGATAGATGGGGAGGATGGCACTGATTTTATGTAGATAGATGGGGAGGACGGCACTGGTTTTTTGTAGTTATATGGGGAGTACAGCACTGGTATTATGTAGAGAGATGGAAAGTGTGGCACTAGTTTTATATAGATAGATGGGGAGGAAGGCACTGGTTTTATGTAGATAGGTGGGGAGGATGATACTGGTTTTATGTACTTAGTTGGGGCGGACGGCACAGGTTTTATGTAGTTAGAAGGGTAGGATGGCACTGGTTTTATGTAGACGGGTGGGTAGGATAGCACTGGTTTTATTTAGAGAGATGGGGAGGATGGCACTGGTTTTATGTAGAGAGATTGAGAACACGGCACTGGTTTTACGTAGATAGATGGGTAGGACGGCACTGGATTCATGTAGAGAGATGGAGAGTACGGCACTGGTATTATGTATATAGATGGGTAGGACGGCCATGGTCTTATGTAGATAGATGAGGGAAAGGGCACTGGTTTTATGTAGAGAGATGGAGAGGATGGCACTGGTTTTATGCAGACAGATGGGGAGGACGGTACTGGTTTTATGAGAGAGATGGAGAGTACGGCACTGGTATTATGCATATAGATGTGTAGGGTGGCACTGGTTTTATGTAGATAGATGGGTGGGACGGCACTGGTTTTATGTAGATAGATGGGTAGGACGGCACTGGTTTTATGTAGATAGATGAGGAGGACGGCACTGGTTTTATGTAGTTTAATGGGTAGGAGGGCACTGGTTTTATTTAGAGAGATGGGGTGGATGGCACTGGTTTTATGTTGATGGATCAGTGGGACGGCACTGTTTTTATGTAGATAGATGAGTAGGATTGCACTGGTTTTATGTAGAGAGATGTGGAGGACGGCACTGGATTCATCTAGAGAGATGGAGAGAACGGGCACTGGTTTTATGTAGATAGATGGGGAGGACGACACTGGTTTTATGTTGATGGATCAGTAGCACGGCAATGGTCTTATGCAGATAGATGAGGAAGATGGCACTGGTTTTATGTAGAGAGATGGAGAGGACGGCACTGGTATTATGTAGTTAGATGGGGAGGATGGCACTGGTTTTATCTAGTTCGTTGGGTACGACGGCACTGGTTTTATCTAGATTGATGGGGAGGACGACACTGGTTTTATGCAAATAGATGGGGAGGACGGTACTGGTTTTATAAGAGAGATGGAGAGTACGGCACTGGTATTATGTATATAGATGGGTATGGTAGCACTGGTTTTATGTAGAGAGATGCAGAGGACAGGACTGGTTTTATGTGGATACATGGGGAGGATGGCACTGATTTTATGTAGATAGATGTGTGGACGACACTGGTTTTATGTAGATAGATGGGTAGGACGGCACTGGTTTTATGTAGAGAGATAGAGAGAACGGCTCTGGTTTTATATAGAGAGATGGGGTGGATGGCACTGGTTTTATGTAGATAGATGAGTAGGATGGCACTGATTTTATGTAGATAGATGGGGTGGACGACACTGGTTTTATGTAGTTAGATGGGTAGGAAGGCACTGCTTTTATGCAGACAGATGAGGAGGACGGCATTTTTTTTATGTAGATAGATGGGGAGGACGGCACTGGTTTTATGTAGATAGATGGGTAGGATGGTACTGGTTTTATTTAGATAGATGGGGAGGACGGCACTGGTTTTATGTAGATATATGGGGAGGATGGCACTGGTTTTATGTAGATAGATGAGTAGGATGGCACTGATTTTATGTAGATAGATGGGGAGGACGGCACTGGTTTTATGTAGTTATATGGGGAGTACAGCACTGGTATTATGTAGAGAGATGGAAAGTGTGGCACTAGTTTTATATAGATAGATGGGGAGGAAGGCACTGGTTTTATGTAGATAGGTGGGGAGGATGACACTGGTTTTATGTACTTAGTTGGGGCGGACGGCACAGGTTTTATGTAGTTAGAAGGGTAGGATGGCACTGGTTTTATGTAACGGGTGGGGAGGATAGCACTGGTTTTATTTAGAGAGATGGGGAGGATGGCACTGGTTTTATGTAGAGAGATTGAGAACACGGCACTGGTTTTACGTAGATAGATGGGTAGGACGGCACTGGATTCATGTAGAGAGATGGAGAGTACGGCACTGGTATTATGTATATAGATGGGTAGGACGGCCATGGTCTTATGTAGATAGATGAGGAAAAGGGCACTGATTTTATGTAGAGAGATGGAGAGGATGGCACTGGTATTATGTAGTTAGACGGGGAGGATGGCGCTGGTTTTATCTAGTTCTTTGGGTACGACGGCACTGGTTGTAGCTAGATAGATGGGGAAGACGACACTGGTTTTATGCAGACAGATGGGGAGAACGGTACTGGTTTTATGAGAGAGCTGGAGAGTATGGGACTGGTTTTATTTAGATAGATGGGGAGGACTGCACTGGTTTTATGTAGATATATGGGGAGGATGGCAGTGGTTTTATGTAGATAGATGAGTAGGATGGCACTGATTTTATGTAGATAGATGGGGAGGACGGCACTGGTTTTATGTAGTGAGATGGGGAGACAGCACTGGTATTATGTAGAGAGATGGAAAGGATGGCACTAGTTTTATATAGGTTGATGGGGAGTACGGCACTGGTTTTATGTAGATAGGTGGGGAGGATGACACTGGTTTTATGTACTTAGTTGGGGCGGACGGCACAGGTTTTATGTAGTTAGATGGGTAGGATGGCACTGGTTTTATGTAGACGGGAGGGTAGGACGGCACTGCTTTTATTTAGAGAGATGGGGAGGATGGCACTGGTTTTATGTAGAGAGATTGAGAACACGGCACTGGTTTTACGTAGATAGATGGGTAGGACAGCACTGGATTCATGTAGAGAGATGGAGAGTACGACACTGGTATTATGTTTTTAGATGGGTAGGACGGCCATGGTCTTATGCAGATAGATGAGGAAAATGGCACTGGTTTTATGTAGAGAGATGGAGAGGATGGCACTGGTATTATGTAGTTAGACGGGGAGGATGGCGCTGGTTTTATTTAGTTCGTTGGGTACGACGGCACTGGTTTTATCTAGATTGATGGGGAGGACGACACTGGTTTTATGCAGACAGATGGTGAGGACGGTACTGGTTTTATGAGAGAGATGGAGAGTACGGCACTGGTATTATGTATATAGATGTGTAGGGTGGCACTAGTTTTTTGTAGGTAAATGGGTGGGACGGCACTGGTTTTATGTAGATAGATGGGTAGGATGGCACTGGTTTTATGTAGAGAGATGTGGAGGACGGCACTGGATTCATGTAGAGAGATGGAGAGAATGGGCACTGGTTTTATGTAGATAGATGGGGTGGACTGCACTGGTTTTATGTAGATAGATGGGGAGGACGACACTGGTTTTATGTTGATGGTTCAGTAGCACGGCACTGGTTTTATGTAGATAGATGGGTAGGACAGGAATGGTCTTATGCAGATAGATGAGGAAGATGGCACTGGTTTTATGTAGAGAGATAGAGAGGACGGCACTGGTATTATGTAGTTAGATGGGGAGGATGGCACTGGTTTTATCTAGTTCGTTGGGTACGATGGCACTGGTTTTATCTAGATAGATGGGGAGGACGACACTGGTTTTATGCAGACAGATGGGGAGGACGGTACTGGTTTTATGAGAGAGATGGAGAGTACGGCACTGGTATTATGTATATAGATGGGTATGGTGGCACTGGTTTTATGTAGAGAGATGCAGAGGACAGGACTGGTTTTATGTGGATACATGGGGAGGATGGCACTGATTTTATGTAGATAGATGTGTGGACGACACTGGTTTTATGTAGATAGATGGGTAGGACGGCACTGGTTTTATGTAGAGAGATAGAGAGGACGGCTCTGGTTTTATATAGAGAGATGGGGTGGATGGCACTGGTTTTATGTAGATAGATGAGTAGGATGGCACTGATTTTATGTAGATAGATGGGGAGGACAGCACTGGTTTTATGTAGTTAGATGGGTAGGAGGGCACTGGTTTTATGTAGTTAGATGGGTAGGAGGGCACTGGTTTTATGTAGAGAGATGTGGAGGACGGCACTGGATTCATGTAGAGAGATGGAGAGAACGGGCACTGGTTTTATCTAGATTGATGGGGAGGACGACACTGGTTTTATGCAGACAGATGGGGAGGACGACACTGGTTTTATGCAGACAGATGGGGAGGACGGTACTGGTTTTATGAGAGAGATGGAGAGTATGGGACTGGTTTTATTTAGATAGATGGAGAGGACGGCACTGGTTATATGTAGATATATGGGGAGGATGGCACTGGTTTTATGTAGATAGATGAGTAGGATGGCACTGATTTTATGTAGATAGATGGGGAGGACGGCACTGGTTTTATGTAGTTAGATGGGGAGGACAGCACTGGTATTATGTAGAGAGATGGAAAGGATGGCACTAGTTTTATATAGATAGATGGGGAGGACGGCACTGGTTTTATGTAGATAGGTGGGGAGGATGACACTGGTTTTATGTACTTAGTTGGGGCTGACGGCCCAGGTTTTATGTAGTTAGATGGGTAGGATGGCACTGGTTTTATGTAGACGGGTGGGTAGGACGGCACTGGTTTTATTTAGAGAGATGGGGAGGATGGCACTGGTTTTATCTAGATAGATGGGGAGGACGACACTGGTTTTATGCAGACAGATGGGGAGGACGGTACTGGTTTTATGAGAGAGATGGAGAGTACGGCACTGGTATTATGTACATCGATGGGTATGGTGGCACTGGTTTTATGTAGAGAGATGCAGAGGACAGGAGTGGTTTTATGTGGATACATGGGGAGGATGGCACTGATTTTATGTAGATAGATGGGTGGACGACACTGGTTTTATGTAGATGGATGGGTAGGAGGGCACTGGTTTTATGTAGAGAGATGGGGTGGATGGCACTGGTTTTATGTAGATAGATGCGTAGGATGGCACTGATTTTATGTAGATAGATGGGGTGGACGACACTGGTTTTATGTAGATGGATGGGTAGGACGGCATTGGTTTTATGTAGAGAGATAGAGAGGACGGCACTGGTTTTATATAGAGAGATGGGGTGTATGGCACTGGTGTTATGTAGATAGATGAGTAGGATGGCACTGATTTTATGTAGATAGATGGGGTGGACGACATTGGTTTTATGTAGAGAGATTGAGAACACAGCACTGGTTTTACTTAGATAGATGGGTAGGACTGCACTGGTTTTGTGTAGATAGATGGGGAGGATGGCACTGGTTTTATGTAGATAGATGAGTAGGATGGCACTGATTTTATGTAGATAGATGGGTGGACGACCCTGGTTTTATGCAGACAGATGGGGAGGACGGTACTGGTTTTATGAGAGAGATGGAGAGTACGGCATTGGTATTATGTATATAGATGGGTAGGGTGGCACTGGTTTTATGTAGAGAGATGCAGAGTACAGGACTGGTTTTATGTAGATAGATGGGGTGGATGGCACTGGTTTTATGTAGATAGATGAGTAGGATGGCACTGATTTTATGTAGATAGATGGGTAGCACGGCACTGGTTTTATGTAGATAGATGGGGAGGACGGCACTGGTTTTATGTAGATAGATGAGTAGGATGACACTGATTTTATGTAGATAGATGGGTGGACGACAATGGTTTTATGTAGATAGATGGGTAGGACGGCACTGGTTTTATGTAGAGAGATAGAGAGGACGGCTCTGGTTTTATATACAGAGATGGGGTGGATGGCACTGGTTTTATGTAGATAGATGAGTAGGATGGCACTGATTTTATGTAGATAGATGGGGTGGACGACACTGGTTTTATGTAGATAGATGGGTAGGAAGGCACTGATTTTATGTAGAGAGATGGGGAGGACGACACTGCTTTTATGCAGACAGATGGGGAGGACGGCATTGTTTTTTATGTAGGTAGATGAGGAGGATGGCACTGGTTTTATGTAGATAGATGGGGAGGATGGCACTGGTTTTATGTAGATAGATGAGTAGGATGGCACTGGTTTTATGTAGGTAGATGGGTGGGACGGCACTGGTTTTATGTAGATAGATGGGTAGGTCGGCACTGGTTTATGTAGATAGATGAGGAGGATGGCACTGGTTTTATGTAGTTAGATGGGTAGGAGGGCACTGGTTCTATTTAGAGAGATGGGGTGGAATGCACTGGTTTTATGTTGATGGATCAGTAGGACGGCACTGGTTTTATGTAGATAGATGAGTAGGATGGCACTGGTTTTATGTAGAGAGATGTGGAGGACGGCACTGGATTCATGTAGAGAGATGGAGAGAATGGGCACTGGTTTTATGTAGGTAGATGGGGTGGGCTGCACTGGTTTTATGTAGATAGATGGGGAGGACAACACTGGTTTTATGCTGATGGATCAGTAGCACGGCACTGGTTTTATGTAGATAGATGGGTAGGACGGCAATGGTCTTATGCAGATAGATGAGGAAGATGGCACTGGTTTTATGTAGAGAGATAGAGAGGACGGCACTGGTATTATGTAGTTAGATGGGTAGGGTGGCACTGGTTTTATGTAGAGAGATGCAGAGGACAGGACTGGTTTTATGTAGATAGATAGGGAGGACGGCACTGGTTTTATGTAGATAGATGGGTAGGATGGCACTGGTTTTATTTAGATAGATGGGGAGGACGGCACTGGTTTTATGTAGATAGATGAGTAGGATGGCACTGATTTTATGTAGATAGATGGGGAGCACGGCACGGGTTTTATGTAGTTAGATGGGGAGGACGGCACTGGTGTTATGTAGAGAGATGGAAAGGATGGCACTAGTTTTATATAGATAGATGGGGAGGACGGCACTGGTTTTATGTACTTAGTTGGGGCGGACGGCACAGGTTTTATGTAGTTAGATGGGTAGGATGGCACTGGTTTTATGTAGACGGGTGGGTAGGACGGCACTGGTTTTATGTAGATAGATGAGTAGGATTGCACTGGTTTTATGTAGGGAGATGTGGAGGACGGCACTGGATTCATGTAGAGAGATGGAGAGAATGGGCACTGGTTTTATGTAGATAGATGGGGAGGACGACACTGGTTTTATGTTGATGGATCAGTAGCACGGCACTGGTTTTATGTAGATAGATGTGGAGGACGGCACTGGATTCATGTAGAGAGATGGAAAGGATGGCACTAGTTTTATATAGATAGATGGGGAGGACAGCACTGGTTTTCTGTAGATAGATGGGGAGGACGACACTGGTTTTATGTTGATGGATCAGTAGCATGGCACTGGTTTTATGTAGATAGATGGGTAGGACGGCAATGGTCTTATGCAGATAGATGAGGAAGATGGCACTGGTTTTATGTAGAGAGATGGAGAGGACGGCACTGGTATTATGTAGTTAGATGGGGAGGTTGGCACTGGTTTTATCTAGTTCGTTGGGTACGACGGCACTTGTTTTATCTAGATTGATGGGGAGGACGACACTGGTTTTATGCAGACAGATGGGGAGGACGGTACTGGTTTTATGAGAGAGCTGGAGAGTATGGGACTGGTTTTATTTAGATAGATGGGGAGGACTGCACTGGTTTTATGTAGATAGATGGGGAGGATGACACTGGTTTTATGCAGACAGATGGTGAGGACGGTACTGGTTATATGAGAGAGATGGAGAGTACGGCACTGGTATTATGTATATAGATGTGTAGGGTGGCACTGGTTTTTTGTAGGTAAATGGGTGGGACGGCACTGGTTTTATGTAGATAGATGGGTAGGTCGGCACTGGTTTTATGTAGATAGATGAGGAGGACGGCACTGGTTTTACGTAGTTAGATGGGTAGGAGGGCACTGGTTCTATTTAGAGAGATGGGGTGGAATGCACTGGTTTTATGTTGATGGATCAGTAGGACGGCACTGGTTTTATGTAGATAGATGGGTAGGACAGGAATGGTCTTATGCAGATAGATGAGGAAGATGGCACTGGTTTTATGTAGAGAGATAGAGAGGACGGCACTGGTATTATGTAGTTAGATGGGGAGGATGGCACTGGCTTTATCTAGTTCGTTGGGTACGATGGCACTGGTTTTATCTAGATAGATGGGGAGGACGACACTGGTTTTATGCAGACAGATGGGGAGGACGGTACTGGTTTTATGAGAGAGATGGAGAGTACGGCACTGGTATTATGTATATAGATGGGTATGGTGGCACTGGTTTTATGTAGAGAGATGCAGAGGACAGGACTGGTTTTATGTGGATACATGGGGAGGATGGCACTGATTTTATGTAGATAGATGTGTGGACGACACTGGTTTTATGTAGATAGATGGGTAGGACGGCACTGGTTTTATGTAGAGAGATAGAGAGGACGGCTCTGGTTTTATATAGAGAGATGGGGTGGATGGCACTGGTTTTATGTAGATAGATGAGTAGGATGGCACTGATTTTATGTAGATAGATGGGGAGGACAGCACTGGTTTTATGTAGTTAGATGGGTAGGAGGGCACTGGTTTTATGTAGTTAGATGGGTAGGAGGGCACTGGTTTTATGTAGAGAGATGTGGAGGACGGCACTGGATTCATGTAGAGAGATGGAGAGAACGGGCACTGGTTTTATCTAGATTGATGGGGAGGACGACACTGGTTTTATGCAGACAGATGGGGAGGACGACACTGGTTTTATGCAGACAGATGGGGAGGACGGTACTGGTTTTATGAGAGAGATGGAGAGTATGGGACTGGTTTTATTTAGATAGATGGAGAGGACGGCACTGGTTATATGTAGATATATGGGGAGGATGGCACTGGTTTTATGTAGATAGATGAGTAGGATGGCACTGATTTTATGTAGATAGATGGGGAGGACGGCACTGGTTTTATGTAGTTAGATGGGGAGGACAGCACTGGTATTATGTAGAGAGATGGAAAGGATGGCACTAGTTTTATATAGATAGATGGGGAGGACGGCACTGGTTTTATGTAGATAGGTGGGGAGGATGACACTGGTTTTATGTAATTAGTTGGGGCTGACGGCACAGGTTTTATGTAGTTAGATGGGTAGGATGGCACTGGTTTTATGTAGACGGGTGGGTAGGACGGCACTGGTTTTATTTAGAGAGATGGGGAGGATGGCACTGGTTTTATCTAGATAGATGGGGAGGACGACACTGGTTTTATGCAGACAGATGGGGAGGACGGTACTGGTTTTATGAGAGAGATGGAGAGTACGGCACTGGTATTATGTACATCGATGGGTATGGTGGCACTGGTTTTATGTAGAGAGATGCAGAGGACAGGAGTGGTTTTATGTGGATACATGGGGAGGATGGCACTGATTTTATGTAGATAGATGGGTGGACGACACTGGTTTTATGTAGATGGATGGGTAGGAGGGCACTGGTTTTATGTAGAGAGATGGGGTGGATGGCACTGGTTTTATGTAGATAGATGCGTAGGATGGCACTGATTTTATGTAGATAGATGGGGTGGACGACACTGGTTTTATGTAGATGGATGGGTAGGACGGCATTGGTTTTATGTAGAGAGATAGAGAGGACGGCACTGGTTTTATATAGAGAGATGGGGTGTATGGCACTGGTGTTATGTAGATAGATGAGTAGGATGGCACTGATTTTATGTAGATAGATGGGGTGGACGACATTGGTTTTATGTAGAGAGATTGAGAACACAGCACTGGTTTTACTTAGATAGATGGGTAGGACGGCACTGGTTTTGTGTAGATAGATGGGGAGGATGGCACTGGTTTTATGTAGATAGATGAGTAGGATGGCACTGATTTTATGTAGATAGATGGGTGGACGACACTGGTTTTATGCAGACAGATGGGGAGGACGGTACTGGTTTTATGAGAGAGATGGAGAGTACGGCATTGGTATTATGTATATAGATGGGTAGGGTGGCACTGGTTTTATGTAGAGAGATAGAGAGAACGGCTCTGGTTTTATATAGAGAGATGGGGTGGATGGCACTGGTTTTATGTAGATAGATGAGTAGGATGGCACTGATTTTATGTAGATAGATGGGGTGGACGACACTGGTTTTATGTAGTTAGATGGGTAGGAAGGCACTGCTTTTATGCAGACAGATGAGGAGGACGGCATTTTTTTTATGTAGATAGATGGGGAGGACGGCTCTGGTTTTATGTAGATAGATGGGTAGGATGGTACTGGTTTTATTTAGATAGATGGGGAGGACGGCACTGGTTTTATGTAGATATATGGGGAGGATGGCACTGGTTTTATGTAGATAGATGAGTAGGATGGCACTGATTTTATGTAGATAGATGGGGAGGACGGCACTGGTTTTATGTAGTTATATGGGGAGTACAGCACTGGTATTATGTAGAGAGATGGAAAGTGTGGCACTAGTTTTATATAGATAGATGGGGAGGAAGGCACTGGTTTTATGTAGATAGGTGGGGAGGATGACACTGGTTTTATGTACTTAGTTGGGGCGGACGGCACAGGTTTTATGTAGTTAGATGGGTAGGATGGCACTGGTTTTATGTAGACGGGTGGGGAGGATAGCACTGGTTTTATTTAGAGAGATGGGGAGGATGGCACTGGTTTTATGTAGAGAGATTGAGAACACGGCACTGGTTTTACGTAGATAGATGGGTAGGACGGCACTGGATTCATGTAGAGAGATGGAGAGTACGGCACTGGTATTATGTATATAGATGGGTAGGACGGCCATGGTCTTATGTAGATAGATGAGGAAAAGGGCACTGATTTTATGTAGAGAGATGGAGAGGATGGCACTGGTATTATGTAGTTAGACGGGGAGGATGGCGCTGGTTTTATCTAGTTCTTTGGGTACGACGGCACTGGTTGTAGCTAGATAGATGGGGAAGACGACACTGGTTTTATGCAGACAGATGGGGAGAACGGTGCTGGTTTTATGAGAGAGCTGGAGAGTATGGGACTGGTTTTATTTAGATAGATGGGGAGGACTGCACTGGTTTTATGTAGATATATGGGGAGGATGGCAGTGGTTTTATGTAGATAGATGAGTAGGATGGCACTGATTTTATGTAGATAGATGGGGAGGACGGCACTGGTTTTATGTAGTGAGATGGGGAGACAGCACTGGTATTATGTAGAGAGATGGAAAGGATGGCACTAGTTTTATATAGGTTGATGGGGAGTACGGCACTGGTTTTATGTAGATAGGTGGGGAGGATGACACTGGTTTTATGTACTTAGTTGGGGCGGACGGCACAGGTTTTATGTAGTTAGATGGGTAGGATGGCACTGGTTTTATGTAGACAGGAGGGTAGGACGGCACTGCTTTTATTTAGAGAGATGGGGAGGATGGCACTGGTTTTATGTAGAGAGATTGAGAACACGGCACTGGTTTTACGTAGATAGATGGGTAGGACAGCACTGGATTCATGAGAGAGATGGAGAGTACGACACTGGTATTATGTTTTTAGATGGGTAGGACGGCCATGGTCTTATGCAGATAGATGAGGAAAATGGCACTGGTTTTATGTAGAGAGATGGAGAGGATGGCACTGGTATTATGTAGTTAGACGGGGAGGATGGCGCTGGTTTTATTTAGTTCGTTGGGTACGACGGCACTGGTTTTATCTAGATTGATGGGGAGGACGACACTGGTTTTATGCAGACAGATGGTGAGGACGGTACTGGTTTTATGAGAGAGATGGAGAGTACGGCACTGGTATTATGTATATAGATGTGTAGGGTGGCACTGGTTTTTTGTAGGTAAATGGGTGGGACGGCACTGGTTTTATGTAGATAGATGGGTAGGATGGCACTGGTTTTATGTAGAGAGATGTGGAGGACGGCACTGGATTCATGTAGAGAGATGGAGAGAATGGGCACTGGTTTTATGTAGATAGATGGGGTGGACTGCACTGGTTTTATGTAGATAGATGGGGAGGACGACACTGGTTTTATGTTGATGGTTCAGTAGCACGGCACTGGTTTTATGTAGATAGATGGGTAGGACAGGAATGGTCTTATGCAGATAGATGAGGAAGATGGCACTGGTTTTATGTAGAGAGATAGAGAGGACGGCACTGGTATTATGTAGTTAGATGGGGAGGATGGCACTGGTTTTATCTAGTTCGTTGGGTACGATGGCACTGGTTTTATCTAGATAGATGGGGAGGACGACACTGGTTTTATGCAGACAGATGGGGAGGACGGTACTGGTTTTATGAGAGAGATGGAGAGTACGGCACTGGTATTATGTATATAGATGGGTATGGTGGCACTGGTTTTATGTAGAGAGATGCAGAGGACAGGACTGGTTTTATGTGGATACATGGGGAGGATGGCACTGATTTTATGTAGATAGATGTGTGGACGACACTGGTTTTATGTAGATAGATGGGTAGGACGGCACTGGTTTTATGTAGAGAGATAGAGAGGACGGCTCTGGTTTTATATAGAGAGATGGGGTGGATGGCACTGGTTTTATGTAGATAGATGAGTAGGATGGCACTGATTTTATGTAGATAGATGGGGAGGACAGCACTGGTTTTATGTAGTTAGATGGGTAGGAGGGCACTGGTTTTATGTAGTTAGATGGGTAGGAGGGCACTGGTTTTATGTAGAGAGATGTGGAGGACGGCACTGGATTCATGTAGAGAGATGGAGAGAACGGGCACTGGTTTTATCTAGATTGATGGGGAGGACGACACTGGTTTTATGCAGACAGATGGGGAGGACGACACTGGTTTTATGCAGACAGATGGGGAGGACGGTACTGGTTTTATGAGAGAGATGGAGAGTATGGGACTGGTTTTATTTAGATAGATGGAGAGGACGGCACTGGTTATATGTAGATAGATGAGGAGGATGGCAATGGTTTTATGTAGTTAGCTGGGTAGGAGGGCACTGGTTCTATTTAGAGAGATGGGGTGGAATGCACTGGTTTTATGTTGATGGATCAGTAGGACGGCACTGGTTTTATGTAGATAGATGAGCAGGATGGCACTGGTTTTATGTAGAGAGATGTGGAGGACGGCACTGGATTCATGTAGAGAGATGGAGAGAATGGGCACTGGTTTTATGTAGATAGATGGGGTGGACTGCACTGGTTTTATGTAGATAGATGGGGAGGACGACACTGGTTTTATGTTGATGGATCAGTAGCACGGCACTGGTTTTTATGTAGATAGATGGGTAGGACGGGAATGGTCTTATGCAAATAGATGAGGAAGATGGCACTGGTTTTATGTAGAGAGATAGAGAGGACGGCACTGGTATTATGTAGTTAGATGGGGAGGATGGCACTGGTTTTATCTAGTTCGTTGGGTAGAATGGCACTGGTTTTATCTAGATTGATGGGGAGGACGACACTGGTTTTATGCAGACAGATGGGGAGGACGGTACTGGTTTTATGAGAGAGCTGGAGAGTATGGGACTGGTTTTATTTAGATAGATGGGGAGGACTGCACTGGTTTTATGTAGATAGATGGGGAGGATGACACTGGTTTTATGCAGACAGATGGGGAGGACGGTACTGGTTTTATGAGAGAGATGGAGAGTACGGCACTGGTATTATGTATATAGATGGGTAGGGTGGCACTGGTTTTATGTAGAGAGATGCAGAGGACAGGACTAGTTTTATGTAGATAGATGGGGAGGACAGCACTGGTTTTATGTAGATAGATGGGTAGGATGGCACTGGTTTTATTTAGATAGATGGGGAGGACTGCACTGGTTTTATATAGATAGACGGGGAGGACGGCATGGTTTTATGTAGATAGATTGGTAGGATGGTACTGGGTTCATTTAGATAGATGGGGAGGACGGCACTGGTTTTATCTAGATTGATGGGGAGGACGACACTGGTTTTATGCAGACAGATGGGGAGGACGGTACTGGTTTTATGAGAGAGATGGAGAGTACGGCACTGGTATTATGTATATAGATGGGTAGGGTGGCACTGGTTTTATGTAGAGAGATGCAGAGGACAGGACTAGTTTTATGTAGATAGATGGGGAGGACAGCACTGGTTTTATGTAGATAGATGGGTAGGATGGCACTGGTTTTATTTAGATAGATGGGGAGGACTGCACTGGTTTTATGTAGATAGATGGGGAGGACAGCACTGGTATTATGTAGAGAGATGGAAAGTGTGGCACTAGTTTTATATAGATAGATGGGGAGGAAGGCACTGGTTTTATGTAGATAGGTGGGGAGGACGGCATGGTTTTATGTAGATAGATTGGTAGGATGGTACTGGGTTTATTTAGATAGATGGGGAGGACGGCACTGGTTTTATGTAGATATATGGAGAGGATGGCACTGGTTTTATGTAGATAGATGGGGAGGATGGCACTGATTTTATGTAGATAGATGGGGAGGGACGGCACTGGTTTTTTGTAGTTATATGGGGAGTACAGCACTGGTATTATGTAGAGAGATGGAAAGTGTGGCACTAGTTTTATATAGATAGATGGGGAGGAAGGCACTGGTTTTATGTAGATAGGTGGGGAGGATGATACTGGTTTTATGTACTTAGTTGGGGCGGACGGCACAGGTTTTATGTAGTTAGAAGGGTAGGATGGCACTGGTTTTATGTAGACGGGTGGGTAGGATAGCACTGGTTTTATTTAGAGAGATGGGGAGGATGGCACTGGTTTTATGTAGAGAGATTGAGAACACGGCACTGGTTTTACGTAGATAGATGGGTAGGACGGCACTGGATTCATGTAGAGAGATGGAGAGTACGGCACTGGTATTATGTATATAGATGGGTAGGACGGCCATGGTCTTATGTAGATAGATGAGGGAAAGGGCACTGGTTTTATGTAGAGAGATGGAGAGGATGGCACTGGTTTATGCAGACAGATGGGGAGGACGGTACTGGTTTTATGAGAGAGATGGAGAGTACGGCACTGGTATTATGCATATAGATGTGTAGGGTGGCACTGGTTTTATGTAGATAGATGGGTGGGACGGCACTGGTTTTATGTAGATAGATGGGTAGGACGGCACTGGTTTTATGTAGATAGATGAGGAGGACGGCACTGGTTTTATGTAGTTTAATGGGTAGGAGGGCACTGGTTTTATTTAGAGAGATGGGGTGGATGGCACTGGTTTTATGTTGATGGATCAGTGGGACGGCACTGTTTTTTATGTAATAGATGAGTAGGATTGCACTGGTTTTATGTAGAGAGATGTGGAGGACGGCACTGGATTCATCTAGAGAGATGGAGAGAACGGGCACTGGTTTTATGTAGATAGATGGGGAGGACGACACTGGTTTTATGTTGATGGATCAGTAGCACGGCAATGGTCTTATGCAGATAGATGAGGAAGATGGCACTGGTTTTATGTAGAGAGATGGAGAGGACGGCACTGGTATTATGTAGTTAGATGGGGAGGATGGCACTGGTTTTATCTAGTTCGTTGGGTACGACGGCACTGGTTTTATCTAGATTGATGGGGAGGACGACACTGGTTTTATGCAAATAGATGGGGAGGACGGTACTGGTTTTATAAGAGAGATGGAGAGTACGGCACTGGTATTATGTATATAGATGGGTATGGTAGCACTGGTTTTATGTAGAGAGATGCAGAGGACAGGACTGGTTTTATGTGGATACATGGGGAGGATGGCACTGATTTTATGTAGATAGATGTGTGGACGACACTGGTTTTATGTAGATAGATGGGTAGGACGGCACTGGTTTTATGTAGAGAGATAGAGAGAACGGCTCTGGTTTTATATAGAGAGATGGGGTGGATGGCACTGGTTTTATGTAGATAGATGAGTAGGATGGCACTGATTTTATGTAGATAGATGGGGTGGACGACACTGGTTTTATGTAGTTAGATGGGTAGGAAGGCACTGCTTTTATGCAGACAGATGAGGAGGACGGCATTTTTTTTATGTAGATAGATGGGGAGGACGGCACTGGTTTTATGTAGATAGATGTGTAGGATGGTACTGGTTTTATTTAGATAGATGGGGAGGACGGCACTGGTTTTATGTAGATATATGGGGAGGATGGCACTGGTTTTATGTAGATAGATGAGTAGGATGGCACTGATTTTATGTAGATAGATGGGAGGACGGCACTGGTTTTATGTAGTTATATGGGGAGTACAGGACTGGTATTATGTAGAGAGATGGAAAGTGTGGCACTAGTTTTATATAGATAGATGGGGAGGAAGGCACTGGTTTTATGTAGATAGGTGGGGAGGATGACACTGGTTTTATGTACTTAGTTGGGGCGGACGGCACAGGTTTTATGTAGTTAGAAGGGTAGGATGGCACTGGTTTTATGTAGACGGGTGGGGAGGATAGCACTGGTTTTATTTAGAGAGATGGGGAGGATGGCACTGGTTTTATGTAGAGAGATTGAGAACACGGCACTGGTTTTACGTAGATAGATGGGTAGGACGGCACTGGATTCATGTAGAGAGATGGAGAGTACGGCACTGGTATTATGTATATAGATGGGTAGGACGGCCATGGTCTTATGTAGATAGATGAGGAAAAGGGCACTGATTTTATGTAGAGAGATGGAGAGGATGGCACTGGTATTATGTAGTTAGACGGGGAGGATGGCGCTGGTTTTATCTAGTTCTTTGGGTACGACGGCACTGGTTGTAGCTAGATAGATGGGGAAGACGACACTGGTTTTATGCAGACAGATGGGGAGAACGGTACTGGTTTTATGAGAGAGCTGGAGAGTATGGGACTGGTTTTATTTAGATAGATGGGGAGGACTGCACTGGTTTTATGTAGATATATGGGGAGGATGGCAGTGGTTTTATGTAGATAGATGAGTAGGATGGCACTGATTTTATGTAGATAGATGGGGAGGACGGCACTGGTTTTATGTAGTGAGATGGGGAGACAGCACTGGTATTATGTAGAGAGATGGAAAGGATGGCACTAGTTTTATATAGGTTGATGGGGAGTACGGCACTGGTTTTATGTAGATAGGTGGGGAGGATGACACTGGTTTTATGTACTTAGTTGGGGCGGACGGCACAGGTTTTATGTAGTTAGATGGGTAGGATGGCACTGGTTTTATGTAGACGGGAGGGTAGGACGGCACTGCTTTTATTTAGAGAGATGGGGAGGATGGCACTGGTTTTATGTAGAGAGATTGAGAACACGGCACTGGTTTTACGTAGATAGATGGGTAGGACAGCACTGGATTCATGTAGAGAGATGGAGAGTACGACACTGGTATTATGTTTTTAGATGGGTAGGACGGCCATGGTCTTATGCAGATAGATGAGGAAAATGGCACTGGTTTTATGTAGAGAGATGGAGAGGATGGCACTGGTATTATGTAGTTAGACGGGGAGGATGGCGCTGGTTTTATTTAGTTCGTTGGGTACGACGGCACTGGTTTTATCTAGATTGATGGGGAGGACGACACTGGTTTTATGCAGACAGATGGTGAGGACGGTACTGGTTTTATGAGAGAGATGGAGAGTACGGCACTGGTATTATGTATATAGATGTGTAGGGTGGCACTGGTTTTTTGTAGGTAAATGGGTGGGACGGCACTGGTTTTATGTAGATAGATGGGTAGGATGGCACTTGTTTTATGTAGAGAGATGTGGAGGACGGCACTGGATTCATGTAGAGAGATGGAGAGAATGGGCACTGGTTTTATGTAGATAGATGGGGTGGACTGCACTGGTTTTATGTAGATAGATGGGGAGGACGACACTGGGTTTATGTTGATGGTTCAGTAGCACGGCACTGGTTTTATGTAGATAGATGGGTAGGACAGGAATGGTCTTATGCAGATAGATGAGGAAGATGGCACTGGTTTTATGTAGAGAGATAGAGAGGACGGCACTGGTATTATGTAGTTAGATGGGGAGGATGGCACTGGTTTTATCTAGTTCGTTGGGTACGATGGCACTGGTTTTATCTAGATAGATGGGGAGGACGACACTGGTTTTATGCAGACAGATGGGGAGGACGGTACTGGTTTTATGAGAGAGATGGAGAGTACGGCACTGGTATTATGTATATAGATGGGTATGGTGGCACTGGTTTTATGTAGAGAGATGCAGAGGACAGGACTGGTTTTATGTGGATACATGGGGAGGATGGCACTGATTTTATGTAGATAGATGTGTGGACGACACTGGTTTTATGTAGATAGATGGGTAGGACGGCACTGGTTTTATGTAGAGAGATAGAGAGGACGGCTCTGGTTTTATATAGAGAGATGGGGTGGATGGCACTGGTTTTATGTAGATAGATGAGTAGGATGGCACTGATTTTATGTAGATAGATGGGGAGGACAGCACTGGTTTTATGTAGTTAGATGGGTAGGAGGGCACTGGTTTTATGTAGTTAGATGGGTAGGAGGGCACTGGTTTTATGTAGAGAGATGTGGAGGACGGCACTGGATTCATGTAGAGAGATGGAGAGAACGGGCACTGGTTTTATCTAGATTGATGGGGAGGACGACACTGGTTTTATGCAGACAGATGGGGAGGACGACACTGGTTTTATGCAGACAGATGGGGAGGACGGTACTGGTTTTATGAGAGAGATGGAGAGTATGGGACTGGTTTTATTTAGATAGATGGAGAGGACGGCACTGGTTATATGTAGATATATGGGGAGGATGGCACTGGTTTTATGTAGATAGATGAGTAGGATGGCACTGATTTTATGTAGATAGATGGGGAGGACGGCACTGGTTTTATGTAGTTAGATGGGGAGGACAGCACTGGTATTATGTAGAGAGATGGAAAGGATGGCACTAGTTTTATATAGATAGATGGGGAGGACGGCACTGGTTTTATGTAGATAGGTGGGGAGGATGACACTGGTTTTATGTACTTAGTTGGGGCTGACGGCCCAGGTTTTATGTAGTTAGATGGGTAGGATGGCACTGGTTTTATGTAGACGGGTGGGTAGGACGGCACTGGTTTTATTTAGAGAGATGGGGAGGATGGCACTGGTTTTATCTAGATAGATGGGGAGGACGACACTGGTTTTATGCAGACAGATGGGGAGGACGGTACTGGTTTTATGAGAGAGATGGAGAGTACGGCACTGGTATTATGTACATCGATGGGTATGGTGGCACTGGTTTTATGTAGAGAGATGCAGAGAACAGGAGTGGTTTTATGTGGATACATGGGGAGGATGGCACTGATTTTATGTAGATAGATGGGTGGACGACACTGGTTTTATGTAGATGGATGGGTAGGAGGGCACTGGTTTTATGTAGAGAGATGGGGTGGATGGCACTGGTTTTATGTAGATAGATGCGTAGGATGGCACTGATTTTATGTAGATAGATGGGGTGGACGACACTGGTTTTATGTAGATGGATGGGTAGGACGGCATTGGTTTTATGTAGAGAGATAGAGAGGACGGCACTGGTTTTATATAGAGAGATGGGGTGTATGGCACTGGTGTTATGTAGATAGATGAGTAGGATGGCACTGATTTTATGTAGATAGATGGGGTGGACGACATTGGTTTTATGTAGAGAGATTGAGAACACAGCACTGGTTTTACTTAGATAGATGGGTAGGACGGCACTGGTTTTGTGTAGATAGATGGGGAGGATGGCACTGGTTTTATGTAGATAGATGAGTAGGATGGCACTGATTTTATGTAGATAGATGGGTGGACGACACTGGTTTTATGCAGACAGATGGGGAGGACGGTACTGGTTTTATGAGAGAGATGGAGAGTACGGCATTGGTATTATGTATATAGATGGGTAGGGTGGCACTGGTTTTATGTAGAGAGATGCAGAGTACAGGACTGGTTTTATGTAGATAGATGGGGTGGATGGCACTGGTTTTATGTAGATAGATGAGTAGGATGGCACTGATTTTATGTAGATAGATGGGTAGCACGGCACTGGTTTTATGTAGAGAGATAGAGAGGACGGCTCTTGTTTTATATACAGAGATGGGGTGGATGGCACTGGTTTTATGTAGATAGATGAGTAGGATGGCACTGATTTTATGTAGATAGATGGGGTGGACGACACTGGTTTTATGTAGATAGATGGGTAGGAAGGCACTGATTTTATGTAGAGAGATGGGGAGGACGACACTGCTTTTATGCAGACAGATGGGGAGGACGGCATTGTTTTTTATGTAGGTAGATGAGGAGGATGGCACTGGTTTTATGTAGATAGATGGGGAGGATGGCACTGGTTTTATGTAGATAGATGAGTAGGATGGCACTGGTTTTATGTAGGTAGATGGGTGGGACGGCACTGGTTTTATGTAGATAGATGGGTAGGTCGGCACTGGTTTATGTAGATAGATGAGGAGGATGGCACTGGTTTCATGTAGTTAGATGGGTAGGAGGGCACTGGTTCTATTTAGAGAGATGGGGTGGAATGCACTGGTTTTATGTTGATGGATCAGTAGGACGGCACTGGTTTTATGTAGATAGATGAGTAGGATGGCACTGGTTTTATGTAGAGAGATGTGGAGGACGGCACTGGATTCATGTAGAGAGATGGAGAGAATGGGCACTGGTTTTATGTAGGTAGATGGGGTGGGCTGCACTGGTTTTATGTAGATAGATGGGGAGGACAACACTGGTTTTATGCTGATGGATCAGTAGCACGGCACTGGTTTTATGTAGATAGATGGGTAGGACGGCAATGGTCTTATGCAGATAGATGAGGAAGATGCGGCACTGGTTTTATGTAGAGAGATAGAGAGGACGGCACTGGTATTATGTAGTTAGATGGGTAGGGTGGCACTGGTTTTATGTAGAGAGATGCAGAGGACAGGACTGGTTTTATGTAGATAGATAGGGAGGACGGCACTGGTTTTATGTAGATAGATGGGTAGGATGGCACTGGTTTTATTTAGATAGATGGGGAGGACGGCACTGGTTTTATGTAGATAGATGAGTAGGATGGCACTGATTTTATGTAGATAGATGGGGAGCACGGCACGGGTTTTATGTAGTTAGATGGGGAGGACGGCACTGGTGTTATGTAGAGAGATGGAAAGGATGGCACTAGTTTTATATAGATAGATGGGGAGGACGGCACTGGTTTTATGTACTTAGTTGGGGTGGACGGCACAGGTTTTATGTAGTTAGATGGGTAGGATGGCACTGGTTTTATGTAGACGGGTGGGTAGGACGGCACTGGTTTTATGTAGATAGATGAGTAGGATTGCACTGGTTTTATGTAGGGAGATGTGGAGGACGGCACTGGATTCATGTAGAGAGATGGAGAGAATGGGCACTGGTTTTATGTAGATAGATGGGGAGGACGACACTGGTTTTATGTTGATGGATCAGTAGCACGGCACTGGTTTTATGTAGATAGATGTGGAGGACGGCACTGGATTCATGTAGAGAGATGGAAAGGATGGCACTAGTTTTATATAGATAGATGGGGAGGACGGCACTGGTTTTCTGTAGATAGATGGGGAGGACGACACTGGTTTTATGTTGATGGATCAGTAGCATGGCACTGGTTTTATGTAGATAGATGGGTAGGACGGCAATGGTCTTATGCAGATAGATGAGGAAGATGGCACTGGTTTTATGTAGAGAGATGGAGAGGACGGCACTGGTATTATGTAGTTAGATGGGGAGGTTGGCACTGGTTTTATCTAGTTCGTTGGGTACGACGGCACTTGTTTTATCTAGATTGATGGGGAGGACAACACTGGTTTTATGCAGACAGATGGGGAGGACGGTACTGGTTTTATGAGAGAGCTGGAGAGTATGGGACTGGTTTTATTTAGATAGATGGGGAGGACTGCACTGGTTTTATGTAGATAGATGGGGAGGATGCCACTGGTTTTATGCAGACAGATGGTGAGGACGGTACTGGTTATATGAGAGAGATGGAGAGTACGGCACTGGTATTATGTATATAGATGTGTAGGGTGGCACTGGTTTTTTGTAGGTAAATGGGTGGGACGGCACTGGTTTTATGTAGATAGATGGGTAGGTCGGCACTGGTTTTATGTAGATAGATGAGGAGGACGGCACTGGTTTTACGTAGTTAGATGGGTAGGAGGGCACTGGTTCTATTTAGAGAGATGGGGTGGAATGCACTGGTTTTATGTTGATGGATCAGTAGGACGGCACTGGTTTTATGTAGATAGATGAGCAGGATGGCACTGGTTTTATGTAGAGAGATGTGGAGGACGGCACTGGATTCATGTAGAGAGATGGAGAGAATGGGCACTGGTTTTATGTAGATAGATGGGGTGGACTGCACTGGTTTTATGTAGATAGATGGGGAGGACGACACTGGTTTTATGTTGATGGATCAGTAGCACGGCACTGGTTTTATGTAGATAGATGGGTAGGACGGGAATGGTCTTATGCAAATAGATGAGGAAGATGGCACTGGTTTTATGTAGAGAGATAGAGAGGACGGCACTGGTATTATGTAGTTAGATGGGGAGGATGGCACTGGTTTTATCTAGTTCGTTGGGTACGATGGCACTGGTTTTATCTAGATTGATGGGGAGGACGACACTGGTTTTATGCAGACAGATGGGGAGGACGGTACTGGTTTTATGAGAGAGATGGAGAGTACGGCACTGGTATTATGTATATAGATGGGTAGGGTGGCACTGGTTTTATGTAGAGAGATGCAGAGGACAGGACTAGTTTTATGTAGATAGATGGGGAGGACAGCACTGGTTTTATGTAGATAGATGGGTAGGATGGCACTGGTTTTATTTAGATAGATGGGGAGGACTGCACTGGTTTTATGTAGATAGATGGGGAGGACGACACTGGTTTTATGTTGATGGATCAGTAGCACGGCACTGGTTTTATGTAGATAGATGGGTAGGACGGGAATGGTCTTATGCAAATAGATGAGGAAGATGGCACTGGTTTTATGTAGAGAGATAGAGAGGACGGCACTGGTATTATGTAGTTAGATGGGGAGGATGGCACTGGTTTTATCTAGTTCGTTGGGTACGATGGCACTGGTTTTATCTAGATTGATGGGGAGGACGACACTGGTTTTATGCAGACAGATGGGGAGGACGGTACTGGTTTTATGAGAGAGATGGAGAGTACGGCACTGGTATTATGTATATAGATGGGTAGGGTGGCACTGGTTTTATGTAGAGAGATGCAGAGGACAGGACTAGTTTTATGTAGATAGATGGGGAGGACAGCACTGGTTTTATGTAGATAGATGGGTAGGATGGCACTGGTTTTATTTAGATAGATGGGGAGGACTGCACTGGTTTTATGTAGATAGATGGGGAGGACGGCATGGTTTTATGTAGATAGATTGGTAGGATGGTACTGGGTTCATTTAGATAGATGGGGAGGACGGCACTGATTTTATGTAGATAGATGGGGAGGACGGCACTGGTTTTTTGTAGTTAGATGGGGAGTACAGCACTGGTATTATGTAGAGAGATGGAAAGCGTGGCACTAGTTTTATATAGATAGATAGGGAGGAAGGCACTGGTTTTATGTAGATAGGTGGGGAGGATGATACTGGTTTTATGTACTTAGTTGGGGCGGACGGCACAGGTTTTATGTAGTTAGAAGGGTAGGAGGGCACTGGTTTTATTTAGAGAGATGGGGTGGATGGCACTGGTTTTATGTAGATAGATGTGTGGACGACACTGGTTTTATGTAGATAGATGGGTAGGACGGCATTGGTTTTATGTAGAGAGATAGAGAGAACGGCTCTGGTTTTATATAGAGAGATGGGGTGGATGGCACTGGTTTTATGTAGATAGATGAGTAGGATGGCACTGATTTTATGTAGATAGATGGGGTGGACGACACTGGTTTTATGTAGTTAGATGGGTAGGACGGCACTGGTTTTATGTACTTAGTTGGGGCGGACGGCACAGGTTTTATGTAGTTAGAAGGGTAGGATGGCACTGGTTTTATGTAGACGGGTGGGTAGGATAGCACTGGTTTTATTTAGAGAGATGGGGAGGATGGCACTGGTTTTATGTGGAGAGATTGAGAACACGGCACTGGTTTTACGTAGATAGATGGGTAGGACGGCAATGGTCTTATGCAGATAGATGAGGAAGATGGCACTGGTTTTATGTAGAGAGATAGAGAGGACGGCACTGGTATTATGTAGTTAGATGGGTAGGGTGGCACTGGTTTTATGTAGAGAGATGCAGAGGACAGGACTGGTTTTATGTAGATAGATGGGGAGGACGGCACTGGTTTTATGTAGATAGATGGGTAGGATGGCACTGGTTTTATTTAGATAGATGGGGAGGACGGCACTGGTTTTATGTAGATAGATGAGTAGGATGGCACTGATTTTATGTAGATAGATGGGGAGCACGGCACGGGTTTTATGTAGTTAGATGGGGAGGACGGCACTGGTATTATGTAGAGAGATGGAAAGGATGGCACTAGTTTTATATAGATATATGGGGAGGACGGCACTGGTTTTATGTACTTAGTTGGGGCGGACGGCACAGGTTTTATGTAGTTAGATGGGTAGGATGGCACTGGTTTTATGTAGACGGGTGGGTAGGACGGCACTGGTTTTATGTGGATAGATGAGTAGGATTGCACTGGTTTTATGTTGGGAGATGTGGAGGACGGCACTGGATTCATGTAGAGAGATGGAGAGAATGGGCACTGGTTTTATGTAGATAGATGGGGAGGACGACACTGGTTTTATGTTGATGGATCAGTAGCATGGCACTGGTTTTATGTAGATAGATGGGTAGGACGGCAATGGTCTTATGCAGATAGATGAGGAAGATGGCACTGGTTTTATGTAGAGAGATGGAGAGGACGGCACTGGTATTATGTAGTTAGATGGGGAGGTTGGCACTGGTTTTATCTAGTTCGTTGGGTACGACGGCACTGGTTTTATCTAGATTGATGGGGAGGACGACACTGGTTTTATGCAGACAGATGGGGAGGACGGTACTGGTTTTATGAGAGAGCTGGAGAGTATGGGACTGGTTTTATTTAGATAGATGGGGAGGACTGCACTGGTTTTATGTAGATAGATGGGGAGGATGACACTGGTTTTATGCAGACAGATGGTGAGGACGGTACTGGTTATATGAGAGAGATGGAGAGTACGGCACTGGTATTATGTATATAGATGTGTAGGGTGGCACTGGTTTTTTGTAGGTAAATGGGTGGGACGGCACTGGTTTTATGTATATAGATGGGTAGGGTGGCACTGGTTTTATGTAGAGAGATGCAGAGGACAGGACTAGTTTTATGTAGATAGATGGGGAGGACAGCACTGGTTTTATGTAGATAGATGGGTAGGATGGCACTGGTTTTATTTAGATAGATGGGGAGGACTGCACTGGTTTTATGTAGATAGATGGGGAGGACGGCATGGTTTTATGTAGATAGATTGGTAGGATGGTACTGGGTTCATTTAGATATATGGGGAGGATGGCACTGGTTTTATGTAGATAGATGAGTAGGATGGCACTGGATTCATGTAGAGAGATGGAGAGTACGGCACTGGTATTATGTAGATAGATGAGGGAAAGGGCACTGGTTTTATGTAGAGAGATGGAGAGGATGGCACTGGTTTTATGCAGACAGATGGGGAGGACGGTACTGGTTTTATGAGAGAGATGGAGAGTACGGCACTGGTATTATGCATATAGATGTGTAGGGTGGCACTGGTTTTATGTAGATAGATGGGTGGGACGGCACTGGTTTTATGTAGATAGATGGGTAGGACGGCACTGGTTTTATGTAGATAGATGAGGAGGACGGCACTGGTTTTATGTAGTTAGATGGGTAGGAGGGCACTGGTTTTATTTAGAGAGATGGGGTGGATGGCACTGGTTTTATGTTGATGGATCAGTAGGACGGCACTGTTTTTATGTAGATAGATGAGTAGGATTGCACTGGTTTTATGTAGAGAGATGTGGAGGACGGCACTGGATTCATGTAGAGAGATGGAGAGAACGGGCACTGGTTTTATGTAGATAGATGGGGAGGACGACACTGGTTTTATGTTGATGGATCAGTAGCACGGCAATGGTCTTATGCAGATAGATGAGGAAGATGGCACTGGTTTTATGTAGAGAGATGGAGAGGACGGCACTGGTATTATGTAGTTAGATGGGGAGGATGGCACTGGTTTTATCTAGTTCGTTGGGTACGACGGCACTGGTTTTATCTAGATTGATGGGGAGGACGACACTGGTTTTATGCAAATAGATGGGGAGGACGGTACTGGTTTTATAAGAGAGATGGAGAGTACGGCACTGGTATTATGTATATAGATGGGTATGGTGGCACTGGTTTTATGTAGAGAGATGCAGAGGACAGGACTGGTTTTATGTGGATTCATGGGGAGGATGGCACTGATTTTATGTAGATAGATGTGTGGACGACACTGGTTTTATGTAGATAGATGGGTAGGACGGCATTGGTTTTATGTAGAGAGATAGAGAGAACGGCTCTGGCTTTATATAGAGAGATGGGGTGGATGGCACTGGTTTTATGTAGATAGATGAGTAGGATGGCACTGATTTTATGTAGATAGATGGGGTGGACGACACTGGTTTTATGTAGTTAGATGGGTAGGAAGGCACTGGTTTTATGTAGAGAGATGGGGAGGACTACACTGCTTTTATGCAGACAGATGAGGAGGACGGCATTTTTTTTATGTGGATAGATGGGGAGGACGGCACTGGTTTTATGTAGATAGATGGGTAGGATGGTACTGGTTTTATTTAGATAGATGGGGAGGACGGCACTGGTTTTATGTAGATATATGGGGAGGATGGCACTGGTTTTATGTAGATAGATGAGTAGGATGGCACTGATTTTATGTAGATAGATGGGGAGGACGGCACTGGTTTTATGTAGTTATATGGGGAGTACAGCACTGGTATTATGTAGAGAGATGGAAAGTGTGGCACTAGTTTTATATAGATAGATGGGGAGGAAGGCACTGGTTTTATGTAGATAGGTGGGGAGGATGACACTGGTTTTATGTACTTAGTTGGGGCGGACGGCACAGGTTTTATGTAGTTAGAAGGGTAGGATGGCACTGGTTTTATGTAGACGGGTGGGTAGGATAGCACTGGTTTTATTTAGAGAGATGGGGAGGATGGCACTGGTTTTATGTAGAGAGATTGAGAACACGGCACTGGTTTTACGTAGATAGATGGGTAGGACGGCACTGGATTCATGTAGAGAGATGGAGAGTACGGCACTGGTATTATGTATATAGATGGGTAGGACGGCCATGGTCTTATGTAGATAGATGAGGAAAAGGGCGCTGGTTTTATGTAGAGAGATGGAGAGGATGGCACTGGTATTATGTAGTTAGACGGGAGGATGGCGCTGGTTTTATCTAGTTCTTTGGGTACGACGGCACTGGTTTTAGCTAGATAGATGGGGAGGACGACACTGGTTTTATGCAGACAGATGGGGAGAACGGTACTGGTTTTATGAGAGAGCTGGAGAGTATGGGACTGGTTTTATTTAGATAGATGGGGAGGACGGCACTGGTTTTATGTAGATATATGGAAAGGATGGCATTTTTTTTATATAGATAGATGGGGAGGACGGCACTGGTTTTATGTACTTAGTTGGGGCGGACGGCACAGGTTTTATGTAGTTAGATGGGTAGGATGGCACTGGTTTTATGTAGACTGGTGGGTAGGACGGCACTGGTTTTATGTAGATAGATGGGGAGGACGTCACTGGTTTTATGTTGATGGATCAGTAGCACGGCACTGGTTTTATGTAGATAGATGTGGAGGACGGCACTGGATTCATGTAGAGAGATGTAAAGGATGGCACTAGTTTTACATAGATAGATGGGGAGGACGGCACTGGTTTTCTGTAGATAGATGGGGAGGACGACACTGGTTTTATGTTGATGGATCAGTAGCATGGCACTGGTTTTATGTAGATAGATGGGTAGGACGGCAATGGTCTTATGCAGATGGATGAGGAAGATGGCACTGGTTTTTTGTAGACAGATGGAGAGGACGGCACTGGTATTATGTAGTTAGATGGGGAGGTTGGCACTGGTTTTATCTAGTTCGTTGGGTACGACGGCACTGGTTTTATCTAGATTGATGGGGAGGACGACACTGGTTTTATGCAGACAGATGGGGAGAACGGTACTGGTTTTATGAGAGAGCTGGAGAGTATGGGACTGGTTTTATTTAGATAGATGGGGAGGACGGCACTGGTTTTATGTAGATATATGGGGAGGATGGCAGTGGTTTTATGTAGATAGATGAGTAGGATGGCACTGATTTTATGTAGATAGATGGGGAGGACGGCACTGGCTTTATGTAGTTAGATGGGGAGACAGCACTGGTATTATGTAGAGAGATGGAAAGGATGGCACTAGTTTTATATAGGTTGATGGGGAGTACGGCACTGGTTTTATGTAGATAGGTGGGGAGGATGACACTGGTTTTATGTACTTAGTTGGGGCGGACGGCACAGGTTTTATGTAGTTAGATGGGTAGGATGGCACTGGTTTTATTTAGACGGGTGGGTAGGACGGCACTGGTTTTATTTAGAGAGATGGGGAGGATGGCACTGGTTTTATGGAGAGAGATTGAGAACACTGCACTGGTTTTACGTAGATAGATGGGTAGGACAGCACTGGATTCATGTAGAGAGATGGAGAGTACGGCACTGGTATTATGTTTTTAGATGGGTAGGACGGCCATGGTCTTATGTAGATAGATGAGGAAAATGGCACTGGTTTTATGTAGAGAGATGGAGAGGATGGCACTGGTATTATGTAGTTAGACGGGGAGGATGGCGCTGGTTTTATCTAGTTCGTTGGGTACGATGGCACTGGTTTTATCTAGATTGATGGGGAGGACGACACTGGTTTTATGCAGACAGATGGTGAGGACGGTACTGGTTTTATGAGAGAGATGGAGAGTACGGCACTGGTATTATGTATATAGATGCGTAGGGTGGCACTGGTTTTTTGTAGGTAAATGGGTGGGACGGCACTGGTTTTATGTAGATAGATGGGTAGGATGGCACTGATTTTATGTAGAGAGATGTGGAGGACGGCACTGGATTCATGTAGAGAGATGGAGAGAATGGGCACTGGTTTTATGTAGATAGATGGGGTGGACTGCACTGGTTTTATGTAGATAGATGGGGAGGACGACACTGGTTTTATGTTGATGGTTCAGTAGCACGGCACTGGTTTTATGTAGATAGATGGGTAGGACGGGAATGGTCTTATGCAGATAGATGAGGAAGATGGCACTGGTTTTATGTGGAGAGATAGAGAGGACGGCACTGGTATTATGTAGTTAGATGGGGAGGATGGCACTGTTTTATCTAGTTCGTTGGGTACGATGGCACTGGTTTTATCTAGATAGATGGGGAGGACGACACTGGTTTTATGCAGACAGATGGGGAGGACGGTACTGGTTTTATGAGAGAGATGGAGAGTACGGCACTGGTATTATGTATATAGATGGGTATGGTGGCACTGGTTTTATGTAGAGAGATGCAGAGGACAGGACTGGTTTTATGTGGATACATGGGGAGGATGGCACTGATTTTATGTAGATAGATGTGTGGACGACACTGGTTTTATGTAGATAGATGGGTAGGACGGCACTGGTTTTATGTAGAGAGATAGAGAGGACGGCTCTGGTTTTATATAGAGAGATGGGGTGGATGGCACTGGTTTTATGTAGATAGATGAGTAGGATGGCACTGATTTTATGTAGATAGATGGGGTGGACAGCACTGGTTTTATGTAGATAGATGGGTAGGAAGGCACTGGTTTTATGTAGAGAGATGGGGAGGACTACACTGCTTTTATGCAGACAGATGAGGAGGACGGCATTTTTTTTATGTAGATAGATGGGGAGGACAGCACTGGTTTTATGTAGTTAGATGGGTAGGAGGGCACTGGTTTTATGTAGAGAGATGTGGAGGACGGCACTGGATTCATGTAGAGAGATGGAGAGAACGGGCACTGGTTTTATCTAGATTGATGGGGAGGACGACACTGGTTTTATGCAGACAGATGGGGAGGACGACACTGGTTTTATGCAGACAGATGGGGAGGACGGTACTGGTTTTATGAGAGAGATGGAGAGTATGGGACTGGTTTTATTTAGATAGATGGAGAGGACGGCACCGGTTTTATGTAGATATATGGGGAGGATGGCACTGGTTTTATGTAGATAGATGAGTAGGATGGCACTGATTTTATGTAGATAGATGGGGAGGACGGCACTGGTTTTATGTAGTTAGATGGGGAGGACAGCACTGGTATTATGTAGAGAGATGGAAAGGATGGCACTAGTTTCATATAGATAGATGGGGAGGACGGCACTGGTTTTATTTAGAGAGATGGGGAGGATGGCACTGGTTTTATGTAGAGAGATTGAGAACACTGCACTGGTTTTACGTAGATAGATGGGGAGGACGGTACTGGTTTTATGAGAGGGATGGAGAGTACGGCACTGGTATTATGTATATAGATGGGTATGGTGGCACTGGTTTTATGTAGAGAGATGCAGAGGACAGGACTGGTTTTATGTGGATACATGGGGAGGATGGCACTGATTTTATGTAGATAGATGGGTGGACGACACTGGTTTTATGTAGATGGATGGGTAGGAGGGCACTGGTTTTATGTAGAGAGATGGGGTGGATGGCACTGGTTTTATGTAGATAGATGCGTAGGATGGCACTGATTTTATGTAGATAGATGGGGTGGACGACACTGGTTTTATGTCGATGGATGGGTAGGACGGCACTGGTTTTATGTAGAGAGTAGAGAGGACGGCACTGGTTTTATATAGAGAGATGGGGTGTATGGCACTGGTGTTATGTAGATAGATGAGTAGGATGGCACTGATTTTATGTAGATAGATGGGGTGGACGACACTGGTTTTATGTAGAGAGATTGAGAACACGGCACTGGTTTTACTTAGATAGATGGGTAGGACGGCACTGGTTTTGTGTAGATAGATGGGAGGATGGCACTGGTTTTATGTAGATAGATGAGTAGGATGGCACTGATTTTATGTAGATAGATGGGTGGACGACACTGGTTTTATGCAGACAGATGGGGAGGACGGTACTGGTTTTATGAGAGAGATGGAGAGTACGGCATTGGTATTATGTATATAGATGGGTAGGGTGGCACTGGTTTTATGTAGAGAGATGCAGAGTACAGGACTGGTTTTATGTAGATAGATGGGGAGGATGGCACTGGTTTTATGTAGATAGATGAGTAGGATGGCACTGATTTTATGTAGATAGATGGGTAGGACGGCACTGGTTTTATGTAGATAGATGGGGAGGATGGCACTGGTTTTATGTAGATAGATGAGTAGGATGACACTGATTTTATGTAGATAGATGGGTGGACGACACTGGTTTTATGTAGATAGATGGGTAGGACGGCACTGGTTTTATGTAGAGAGATAGAGAGGACGGCTCTGGTTTTATATACAGAGATGGGGTGGATGGCACTGGTTTTATGTAGATAGATGAGTAGGATGGCACTGATTTTATGTAGATAGATGGGGTGGACGACACTGGTTTTATGTAGATAGATGGGTAGGAAGGCACTGATTTTATGTAGAGAGATGGGGAGGACGACACTGCTTTTATGCAGACAGATGGGGAGGACGGCATTGTTTTTTATGTAGGTAGATGAGGAGGATGGCACTGGTTTTATGTAGACAGATGGTGAGGATGGCACTGGTTTTATGTAGATAGATGAGTAGGATGGCACTGGTTTTATGTAGTTAGATGGGTAGGAGGGCACTGGTTCTATTTAGAGAGATGGGGTGGAATGCACTGGTTTTATGTTGATGGATCAGTAGGACGGCACTGGTTTTATGTAGATAGATGAGTAGGATGGCACTGGTTTTATGTAGAGAGATGTGGAGGACGGCACTGGATTCATGTAGAGAGATGGAGAGAATGGGCACTGGTTTTATGTAGGTAGATGGGGTGGGCTGCACTGGTTTTATGTAGATAGATGGAGAGGACAACACTGGTTTTATGTTGATGGATCAGTAGCACGGCACTGGTTTTATGTAGATAGATGGGTAGGATGGCAATGGTCTTATGCAGATAGATGAGGAAGATGGCACTGGTTTTATGTAGAGAGATAGAGAGGACGGCACTGGTATTATGTAGTTAGATGGGTAGGGTGGCACTGGTTTTATGTAGAGAGATGCAGAGGACAGGACTGGTTTTATGTAGATAGATGGGGAGGACGGCACTGGTTTTATGTAGATAGATGGGTAGGATGGCACTGGTTTTATTTAGATAGATGGGGAGGACGGCACTGGTTTTATGTAGATAGATGAGTAGGATGGCACTGATTTTATGTAGATAGATGGGGAGCACGGCACGGGTTTTATGTAGTTAGATGGGGAGGACGGCACTGGTATTATGTAGAGAGATGGAAAGGATGGCACTAGTTTTATATAGATAGATGGGGAGGACGGCACTGGTTTTATGTACTTAGTTGGGGCGGACGGCACAGGTTTTATGTAGTTAGATGGGATGGATGGCACTGGTTTTATGTGGACGGGTGGGTAGGACGGCACTGGTTTTATGTAGATAGATGAGTAGGATTGCACTGGTTTTATGTAGGGAGATGTGGAGGACGGCACTGGATTCATGTAGAGAGATGGAGAGAATGGGCACTGGTTTTATGTAGATAGATGGGGAGGACGACACTGGTTTTATGTTGATGGATCAGTAGCACGGCACTGGTTTTATGTAGATAGATGTGGAGGACGGCACTGGATTCATGTAGAGAGATGGAAAGGATGGCACTAGTTTTATATAGATAGATGGGGAGGACGGCACTGGTTTTCTGTAGATAGATGAGTAGGATGGCACTGATTTTATGTAGATAGATGGGTAGGACGGCACTGGTTTTATGTAGATAGATGGGGAGGATGGCACTGGTTTTATGTAGATAGATGAGTAGGATGACACTGATTTTATGTAGATAGATGGGTGGACGACACTGGTTTTATGTAGATAGATGGGTAGGACGGCACTGGTTTTATGTAGAGAGATAGAGAGGACGGCTCTGGTTTTATATACAGAGATGGGGTGGATGGCACTGGTTTTATGTAGATAGATGAGCAGGATGGCACTAATTTCATGTAGATAGATGGGGTGGACGACACTGGTTTTATGTAGATAGATGGGTAGGAAGGCACTGATTTTATGTAGAGAGATGGGGAGGACGACACTGCTTTTATGCAGACAGATGGGGAGGACGGCATTGTTTTTTATGTAGGTAGATGAGGAGGATGGCACTGGTTTTATGTAAACAGATGGGGAGGATGGCACTGGTTTTATGTAGATAGATGAGTAGGATGGCACTGGTTTTATGTAGGTAGATGGGTGGGACGGCACTGGTTTTATGTAGATAGATGGGTAGGTCGGCACTGGTTTATGTAGATAGATGAGGAGGATGGCACTGGTTTTATGTAGTTAGATGGGTAGGGGGGGCACTGGTTTCTATTTAGAGAGATGGGGTGGAATGCACTGGTTTTATGTTGATGGATCAGTAGGACGGCACTGGTTTTATGTAGATAGATGAGTAGGATGGCACTGGTTTTATGTAGAGAGATGTGGAGGACGGCACTGGATTCATGTAGAGAGATGGAGAGAATGGGCACTGGTTTTATGTAGGTAGATGGGGTGGGCTGCACTGGTTTTATGTAGATAGATGGAGAGGACAACACTGGTTTTATGTTGATGGATCAGTAGCACGGCACTGGTTTTTATGTAGATAGATGGGTAGGACGGCAATGGTCTTATGCAGATAGATGAGGAAGATGGCACTGGTTTTATGTTGAGAGATAGAGAGGACGGCACTGGTATTATGTAGTTAGATGGGTAGGGTGGCACTGGTTTTATGTAGAGAGATGCAGAGGACAGGACTGGTTTTATGTAGATAGATGGGGAGGACGGCACTGGTTTTATGTAGATAGATGGGTAGGATGGCACTGGTTTTATTTAGATAGATGGGGAGGACGGCACTGGTTTTATGTAGATAGATGAGTAGGATGGCACTGATTTTATGTAGATAGATGGGGAGCACGGCACGGGTTTTATGTAGTTAGATGGGGAGGACGGCACTGGTATTATGTAGAGAGATGGAAAGGATGGCACTAGTTTTATATAGATAGATGGGGAGGACGGCACTGGTTTTATGTACTTAGTTGGGGCGGACGGCACAGGTTTTATGTAGTTAGATGGGTAGGATGGCACTGGTTTTATGTGGACGGGTGGGTAGGACGGCACTGGTTTTATGTAGATAGATGAGTAGGATTGCACTGGTTTTATGTAGGGAGATGTGGAGGACGGCACTGGATTCATGTAGAGAGATGGAGAGAATGGGCACTGGTTTTATGTAGATAGATGGGGAGGACGACACTGGTTTTATGTTGATGGATCAGTAGCACGGCACTGGTTTTATGTAGATAGATGTGGAGGACGGCACTGGATTCATGTAGAGAGATGGAAAGGATGGCACTAGTTTTATATAGATAGATGGGGAGGACGGCACTGGTTTTCTGTAGATAGATGGGGAGGACGACACTGGTTTTATGTTGATGGATCAGTAGCATGGCACTGGTGTTATGTAGATAGATGGGTAGGACGGCAATGGTCTTATGCAGATAGATGAGGAAGATGGCACTGGTTTTATGTAGAGAGATGGAGAGGACGGCACTGGTATTATGTAGTTAGATGGGGAGGTTGGCACTGGTTTTATCTAGTTCGTTGGGTACGACGGCACTGGTTTTATCTAGATTCATGGGGAGGACGACACTGTTTTTATGCAGACAGATGGGGAGGACGGTATTGGTTTTATGAGAGAGCTGGAGAGTATGGGACTGGTTTTATTTAGATAGATGGGGAGGACTGCACTGGTTTTATGTAGATAGATGGGGAGGATGACACTGGTTTTATGCAGACAGATGGTGAGGACGGTACTGGTTATATGAGAGAGATGGAGAGTACGGCACTGGTATTATGTATATAGATGTGTAGTGTGGCACTGGTTTTTTGTAGGTAAATGGGTGGGACGGCACTGGTTTTATGTAGATAGATGGGTAGGTCGGCACTGGTTTTATGTAGATAGATGAGGAGGACGGCACTGGTTTTATGTAGTTAGATGGGTAGGAGGGCACTGGTTCTATTCAGAGAGATGGGGTGGAATGCACTGGTTTTATGTTGATGGATCAGTAGGACGGCACTGGTTTTATGTAGATAGATGAGCAGGATGGCACTGGTTTTATGTAGAGAGATGTGGAGGACGGCACTGGATTCATGTAGAGAGATGGAGAGAATGGGCACTGGTTTTATGTAGATAGATGGGGTGGACTGCACAGGTTTTATGTAGATAGATGGGGAGGACGACACTGGTTTTATGTTGATGGATCAGTAGCACGGCACTGGTTTTATGTAGATAGATGGGTAGGACGGGAATGGTCTTATGCAAATAGATGAGGAAGATGGCACTGGTTTTATGTAGAGAGATAGAGAGGACGGCACTGGTATTATGTAGTTAGATGGGGAGGATGGCACTGGTTTTATCTAGTTCGTTGGGTACGATGGCACTGGTTTTATCTAGATTGATGGGGAGGACGACACTGGTTTTATGCAGACAGATGGGGAGGACGGTACTGGTTTTATGAGAGAGTTGGAGAGTACGGCACTGGTATTATGTATATAGATGGGTAGGGTGGCACTGGTTTTATGTAGAGAGATGCAGAGGACAGGACTGGTTTTATGTGGATACATGGGGAGGATGGCACTGATTTTATGTAGATAGATGTGTGGACGACACTGGTTTTATGTAGATAGATGGGTAGGACGGCACTGGTATTATGTAGAGAGATAGAGAGGACGGCTCTGGTTTTATATAGAGAGATGGGGTGGATGGCACTGGTTTTATGTAGATAGATGAGTAGGATGGCACTGATTTTATGTAGATAGATGGGGTGGACGACACTGGTTTTATGTAGTTAGATGGGTAGGAAGGCACTGGTTTTATGTAGAGAGATGTGGAGGACGGCACTGGATTCATGTAGAGAGATGGAGAGAACGGGCACTGGTTTTATCTAGATTGATGGGGAGGACGACACTGGTTTTATGCAGACAGATGGGGAGGACGGTACTGGTTTTATGAGAGAGATGGAGAGTATGGGACTGGTTTTATTTAGATAGATGGAGAGGACGGCACTGGTTTTATGTAGATATATGGGGAGGATGGCACTGGTTTTATGTAGATAGATGAGTAGGATGGCAATGATTTTATGTAGATAGATGGGGAGGACGGCACTGGTTTTATGTAGTTAGATGGGGAGGTCAGCACTGGTATTATGTAGAGAGATGGAAAGGATGGCACTAGTTTCATATAGATAGATGGGGAGGACGGCACTGGTTTTATTTAGAGAGATGGGGAGGATGGCACTGGTTTTATGTAGAGAGATTGAGAACACTGCACTGGTTTTACGTAGATAGATGGGGAGGACGGTACTGGTTTTATGAGAGAGATGGAGAGTACGGCACTGGTATTATGTATATAGATGGGTATGGTGGCACTGGTTTTATGTAGAGAGATGCAGAGGACAGGACTGGTTTTATGTGGATACATGGGGAGGATGGCACTGATTTTATATAGATAGATGGGTGGACGACACTGGTTTTATGTAGATGGATGGGTAGGAGGGCACTGGTTTTATGTAGAGAGATGGGGAGGATGGCACTGGTTTTATGTAGATAGATGCGTAGGATGGCACTGATTTTATGTAGATAGATGGGGTGGACGACACTGGTTTTATGTAGATGGATGGGTAGGACGGCACTGGTTTTATGTAGAGAGATAGAGAGGACGGCACTGGTTTTATATAGAGAGATGGGGTGTATGGCACTGGTGTTATGTAGATAGATGAGTAGGATGGCACTGATTTTATGTAGATAGATGGGGTGGACGACACTGGTTTTATGTAGAGAGATTGAGAACACGGCACTGGTTTTACTTAGATAGATGGGTAGGACGGCACTGGTTTTGTGTAGATAGATGGGGAGGATGGCACTGGTTTTATGTAGATAGATGAGTAGGATGGCACTGATTTTATGTAGATAGATGGGTGGACGACACTGGTTTTATGCAGACAGATGGGGAGGACGGTACTGGTTTTATGAGAGAGATGGAGAGTACGGCATTGGTATTATGTATATAGATGGGTAGGGTGGCACTGGTTTTATGTAGAGAGATGCAGAGTACAGACTGGTTTTATGTAGATAGATGGGGAGGATGGCACTGGTTTTATGTAGATAGATGAGTAGGATGGCACTGATTTTATGTAGATAGATGGGTAGGACGGCACTGGTTTTATGTAGATAGATGGGGAGGATGGCACTGGTTTTATGTAGATAGATGAGTAGGATGACACTGATTTTATGTAGATAGATGGGTGGACGACACTGGTTTTATGTAGATAGATGGGTAGGACGGCACTGGTTTTATGTAGAGAGATAGAGAGGACGGCTCTGGTTTTATATACAGAGATGTGGTGGATGGCACTGGTTTTATGTAGATAGATGAGTAGGATGGCACTGATTTTATGTAGATAGATGGGGTGGACGACACTGGTTTTATGTAGATAGATGGGTAGGAAGGCACTGATTTTATGTAGAGAGATGGGGAGGACGACACTGCTTTTATGCAGACAGATGGGGAGGACGGCATTGTTTTTTATGTAGGTAGATGAGGAGGATGGCACTGGTTTTATGTAGACAGATGGGGAGGATGGCACTGGTTTTATGTAGATAGATGAGTAGGATGGCACTGGTTTTATGTAGGTAGATGGGTGGGACGGCACTGGTTTTATGTAGATAGATGGGTAGGTCGGCACTGGTTTATGTAGATAGATGAGGAGGATGGCACTGGTTTTATGTAGTTAGATGGGTAGGAGGGCACTGGTTCTATTTAGAGAGATGGGGTGGAATGCACTGGTTTTATGTTGATGGATCAGTAGGACGGCACTGGTTTTATGTAGATAGATGAGTAGGATGGCACTGGTTTTATGTAGAGAGATGTGGAGGACGGCACTGGATTCATGTAGAGAGATGGAGAGAATGGGCACTGGTTTTATGTAGGTAGATGGGGTGGGCTGCACTGGTTTTATGTAGATAGATGGGGAGGACAACACTGGTTTTATGTTGATGGATCAGTAGCACGGCACTGGTTTTTTGTAGATAGATGGGTAGGACGGCAATGGTCTTATGCAGATAGATGAGGAAGATGGCACTGGTTTTATGTAGAGAGATAGAGAGGACGGCACTGGTATTATGTAGTTAGATGGGTAGGGTGGCACTGGTTTTATGTAGAGAGATGCAGAGGACAGGACTGGTTTTATGTAGATAGATGGGGAGGACGGCACTGGTTTTATGTAGATAGATGGGTAGGATGGCACTGGTTTTATTTAGATAGATGGGGAGGACGGCACTGGTTTTATGTAGATAGATGAGTAGGATGGCACTGATTTTATGTAGATAGATGGGGAGCACGGCACGGGTTTTATGTAGTTAGATGGGGAGGACGGCTCTGGTATTATGTAGAGAGATGGAAAGGATGGCACTAGTTTTATATAGATAGATGGGGAGGACGGCACTGGTTTTATGTACTTAGTTGGGGCGGACGGCACAGGTTTTATGTAGTTAGATGGGTAGGATGGCACTGGTTTTATGTGGACGGGTGGGTAGGACGGCACTGGTTTTATGTAGATAGATGAGTAGGATTGCACTGGTTTTATGTAGGGAGATGTGGAGGACGGCACTGGATCCATGTAGAGAGATGGAGAGAATGGGCACTGGTTTTATGTAGATAGATGGGGAGGACGACACTGGTTTTATGTTGATGGATCAGTAGCACGGCACTGGTTTTATGTAGATAGATGTGGAGGACGGCACTGGATTCATGTAGAGAGATGGAAAGGATGGCACTAGTTTTATATAGATAGATGGGGAGGACGGCACTGGTTTTCTGTAGATAGATGGGGAGGACGACACTGGTTTCATGTTGATGGATCAGTAGCATGGCACTGGTTTTATGTAGATAGATGGGTAGGACGGCAATGGTCTTATGCAGATAGATGAGGAAGATGGCACTGGTTTTATGTAGAGAGATGGAGAGGACGGCACTGGTATTATGTAGTTAGATGGGGAGGTTGGCACTGGTTTTATCTAGTTCGTTGGGTACGACGGCACTGGTTTTATCTAGATTGATGGGGAGGACGACACTGTTTTTATGCAGACAGATGGGGAGGACGGTATTGGTTTTATGAGAGAGCTGGAGAGTATGGGACTGGTTTTATTTAGATAGATGGGGAGGACTGCACTGGTTTTATGTAGATAGATGGGGAGGATGACACTGGTTTTATGCAGACAGATGGTGAGGACGGTACTGGTTATATGAGAGAGATGGAGAGTACGGCACTGGTATTATGTATATAGATGTGTAGGGTGGCACTGGTTTTTTGTAGGTAAATGGGTGGGACGGCACTGGTTTTATGTAGATAGATGGGTAAGTCGGCACTGGTTTTATGTAGATAGATGAGGAGGACAGCACTGGTTTTATGTAGTTAGATGGGTAGGAGGGCACTGGTTCTATTTAGAGAGATGGGGTGGAATGCACTGGTTTTATGTTGATGGATCAGTAGCACGGCACTGGTTTTTTGTAGATAGATGGGTAGGACGGCAATGGTCTTATGCAGATAGATGAGGAAGATGGCACTGGTTTTATGTAGAGAGATAGAGAGGACGGCACTGGTATTATGTAGTTAGATGGGTAGGGTGGCACTGGTTTTATGTAGAGAGATGCAGAGGACAGGACTGGTTTTATGTAGATAGATGGGGAGGACGGCACTGGTTTTATGTAGATAGATGGGTAGGATGGCACTGGTTTTATTTAGATAGATGGGGAGGACGGCACTGGTTTTATGTAGATAGATGAGTAGGATGGCACTGATTTTATGTAGATAGATGGGGAGCACGGCACGGGTTTTATGTAGTTAGATGGGGAGGACGGCACTGGTATTATGTAGAGAGATGGAAAGGATGGCACTAGTTTTATATAGATAGATGGGGAGGACGGCACTGGTTTTATGTACTTAGTTGGGGCGGACGGCACAGGTTTTATGTAGTTAGATGGGTAGGATGGCACTGGTTTTATGTGGACGGGTGGGTAGGACGGCACTGGTTTTATGTAGATAGATGAGTAGGATTGCACTGGTTTTATGTAGGGAGATGTGGAGGACGGCACTGGATCCATGTAGAGAGATGGAGAGAATGGGCACTGGTTTTATGTAGATAGATGGGGAGGACGACACTGGTTTTATGTTGATGGATCAGTAGCACGGCACTGGTTTTATGTAGATAGATGTGGAGGACGGCACTGGATTCATGTAGAGAGATGGAAAGGATGGCACTAGTTTTATATAGATAGATGGGGAGGACGGCACTGGTTTTCTGTAGATAGATGGGGAGGACGACACTGGTTTCATGTTGATGGATCAGTAGCATGGCACTGGTTTTATGTAGATAGATGGGTAGGACGGCAATGGTCTTATGCAGATAGATGAGGAAGATGGCACTGGTTTTATGTAGAGAGATGGAGAGGACGGCACTGGTATTATGTAGTTAGATGGGGAGGTTGGCACTGGTTTTATCTAGTTCGTTGGGTACGACGGCACTGGTTTTATCTAGATTGATGGGGAGGACGACACTGTTTTTATGCAGACAGATGGGGAGGACGGTATTGGTTTTATGAGAGAGCTGGAGAGTATGGGACTGGTTTTATTTAGATAGATGGGGAGGACTGCACTGGTTTTATGTAGATAGATGGGGAGGATGACACTGGTTTTATGCAGACAGATGGTGAGGACGGTACTGGTTATATGAGAGAGATGGAGAGTACGGCACTGGTATTATGTATATAGATGTGTAGGGTGGCACTGGTTTTTTGTAGGTAAATGGGTGGGACGGCACTGGTTTTATGTAGATAGATGGGTAAGTCGGCACTGGTTTTATGTAGATAGATGAGGAGGACAGCACTGGTTTTATGTAGTTAGATGGGTAGGAGGGCACTGGTTCTATTTAGAGAGATGGGGTGGAATGCACTGGTTTTATGTTGATGGATCAGTAGGACGGCACTGGTTTTATGTAGATAGATGAGCAGGATGGCACTGGTTTCATGTAGAGAGATGTGGAGGACGGCACTGGATTCATGTAGAGAGATGGAGAGAATGGGCACTGGTTTTATGTAGATAGATGGGGTGGACTGCACTGGTTTTATGTAGATAGATGGGGAGGACGACACTGGTTTTATGTTGATGGATCAGTAGCACGGCACTGGTTTTATGTAGATAGATGGGTAGGACGGGAATGGTCTTATGCAAATAGATGAGGAAGATGGCACTGGTTTTATGTAGAGAGATAGAGAGGACGGCACTGGTATTATGTAGTTAGATGGGGAGGATGGCACTGGTTTTATCTAGTTCGTTGGGTACGATGGCACTGGTTTTATCTAGATTGATGGGGAGGACGACACTGGTTTTATGCAGACAGATGGGGAGGACGGTACTGGTTTTATGAGAGAGATGGAGAGTACGGCACTGGTATTATGTATATAGATGGGTAGGGTGGCACTGGTTTTATGTAGAGAGATGCAGAGGACAGGACTGGTTTTATGTGGATACATGGGGAGGATGGCTCTGATTTTATGTAGATAGATGTGTGGACGACACTGGTTTTATGTAGATAGATGGGTAGGACGGCACTGGTTTTATGTAGAGAGATAGAGAGGACGGCTCTGGTTTTATATAGAGAGATGGGGTGGATGGCACTGGTTTTATGTAGATAGATGAGTAGGATGGCACTGATTTTATGTAGATAGATGGGGTGGACGACACTGGTTTTATGTAGTTAGATGGGTAGGAAGGCACTGGTTTTATGTAGAGAGATGTGGAGGACGGCACTGGATTCATGTAGAGAGATGGAGAGAACGGGCACTGGTTTTATCTAGATTGATGGGGAGGACGACACTGGTTTTATGCAGACAGATGGGGAGGACGACACTGGTTTTATGCAGACAGATGGGGAGGACGGTTCTGGTTTTATGAGAGAGATGGAGAGTATGGGACTGGTTTTATTTAGATAGATGGAGAGGACGGCACTGGTTTTATGTAGATATATGGGGAGGATGGCACTGGTTTTATGTAGATAGATGAGTAGGATGGCACTGATTTTATGTAGATAGATGGGGAGGACGGCACTGGTTTTATGTAGTTAGATGGGGAGGTCAGCACTGGTATTATGTAGAGAGATGGAAAGGATGGCACTAGTTTCATATAGATAGATGGGGAGGACGGCACTGGTTTTATTTAGAGAGATGGGGAGGATGGCACTGGTTTTATGTAGAGAGATTGAGAACACTGCACTGGTTTTACGTAGATAGATGGGGAGGACTGTACTGGTTTTATGAGAGAGATGGAGAGTACGGCACTGGTATTATGTATATAGATGGGTATGGTGGCACTGGTTTTATGTAGAGAGATGCAGAGGACAGGACTGGTTTTATGTGGATACATGGGGAGGATGGCACTGATTTTATGTAGATAGATGGGTGGACGACACTGGTTTTATGTAGATGGATGGGTAGGAGGGCACTGGTTTTATGTAGAGAGATGGGGTGGATGGCACTGGTTTTATGTAGATAGATGCGTAGGATGGCACTGATTTTATGTAGATAGATGGGGTGGACGACACTGGTTTTATGTAGATGGATGGGTAGGACGGCACTGGTTTTTTGTAGAGAGATAGAGAGGACGGCACTGGTTTTATATAGAGAGATGGGGTGTATGGCACTGGTGTTATGTAGATAGATGAGTAGGATGGCACTGATTTTATGTAGATAGATGGGGTGGACGACACTGGTTTTATGTAGAGAGATTGAGAACACGGCACTGGTTTTACTTAGATAGATGGGTAGGACGGCACTCGTTTTGTGTAGATAGATGGGGAGGATGGCACTGGTTTTATGTAGATAGATGAGTAGGATGGCACTGATTTTATGTAGATAGATGGGTGGACGACACTGGTTTTATGCAGACAGATGGGGAGGACGGTACTGGTTTTATGAGAGAGATGGAGAGTACGGCATTGGTATTATGTATATAGATGGGTAGGGTGGCACTGGTTTTATGTAGAGAGATGCAGAGTACAGGACTGGTTTTATGTAGATAGATGGGGAGGATGGCACTGGTTTTATGTAGATAGATGAGTAGGATGGCACTGATTTTATGTAGATAGATGGGTAGGACGGCACTGGTTTTATGTAGATAGATGGGGAGGATGGCACTGGTTTTATGTACATAGATGAGTAGGATGACACTGATTTTATGTAGATAGATGGGTGGACGACACTGGTTTTATGTAGATAGATGGGTAGGACGGCACTGGTTTTATGTAGAGAGATAGAGAGGACGGCTCTGGTTTTATATACAGAGATGGGGTGGATGGCACTGGTTTTATGTAGATAGATGAGTAGGATGGCACTGATTTTATGTAGATAGATGGGGTGGACGACACTGGTTTTATGTAGATAGATGGGTAGGAAGGCACTGATTTTATGTAGAGAGATGGGGAGGACGACACTGCTTTTATGCAGACAGATGGGGAGGACGGCATTGTTTTTTATGTAGGTAGATGAGGAGGATGGCACTGGTTTTATGTAGACAGATGGGGAGGATGGCACTGGTTTTATGTAGATAGATGAGTAGGATGGCACTGGTTTTATGTAGGTAGATGGGTGGGACGGCACTGGTTTTATGTAGATAGATGGGTAGGTCGGCACTGGTTTATGTAGATAGATGAGGAGGATGGCACTGGTTTTATGTACTTAGATGGGTAGGAGGGCACTGGTTCTATTTAGAGAGATGGGGTGGAATGCACTGGTTTTATGTTGATGGATCAGTAGGACGGCACTGGTTTTATGTAGATAGATGAGTAGGATGGCACTGGTTTTATGTAGAGAGATGTGGAGGACGGCACTGGATTCATGTAGAGAGATGGAGAGAATGGGCACTGGTTTTATGTAGGTAGATGGGGTGGGCTGCACTGGTTTTATGTAGATAGATGGGGAGGACAACACTGGTTTTATGTTGATGGATCAGTAGCACGGCACTGGTTTTTTGTAGATAGATGGGGAGGACAACACTGGTTTTATGTTGATGGATCAGTAGCACGGCACTGGTTTTTTGTAGATAGATGGGTAGGACGGCAATGGTCTTATGCAGATAGATGAGGAAGATGGCACTGGTTTTATGTAGAGAGATAGAGAGGACGGCACTGGTATTATGTAGTTAGATGGGTAGGGTGGCACTGGTTTTATGTAGAGAGATGCAGAGGACAGGACTGGTTTTATGTAGATAGATGGGGAGGACGGCACTGGTTTTATGTAGATAGATGGGTAGGATGGCACTGGTTTTATTTAGATAGATGGGGAGGACGGCACTGGTTTTATGTAGATAGATGAGTAGGATGGCACTGATTTTATGTAGATAGATGGGGAGCACGGCACGGGTTTTATGTAGTTAGATGGGGAGGACGGCACTGGTATTATGTAGAGAGATGGAAAGGATGGCACTAGTTTTATATAGATAGATGGGGAGGACGGCACTGGTTTTATGTACTTAGTTGGGGCGGACGGCACAGGTTTTATGTAGTTAGATGGGTAGGATGGCACTGGTTTTATGTGGACGGGTGGGTAGGACGGCACTGGTTTTATGTAGATAGATGAGTAGGATTGCACTGGTTTTATGTAGGGAGATGTGGAGGACGGCACTGGATCCATGTAGAGAGATGGAGAGAATGGGCACTGGTTTTATGTAGATAGATGGGGAGGACGACACTGGTTTTATGTTGATGGATCAGTAGCACGGCACTGGTTTTATGTAGATAGATGTGGAGGACGGCACTGGATTCATGTAGAGAGATGGAAAGGATGGCACTAGTTTTATATAGATAGATGGGGAGGACGGCACTGGTTTTCTGTAGATAGATGGGGAGGACGACACTGGTTTCATGTTGATGGATCAGTAGCATGGCACTGGTTTTATGTAGATAGATGGGTAGGACGGCAATGGTCTTATGCAGATAGATGAGGAAGATGGCACTGGTTTTATGTAGAGAGATGGAGAGGACGGCACTGGTATTATGTAGTTAGATGGGGAGGTTGGCACTGGTTTTATCTAGTTCGTTGGGTACGACGGCACTGGTTTTATCTAGATTGATGGGGAGGACGACACTGTTTTTATGCAGACAGATGGGGAGGACGGTATTGGTTTTATGAGAGAGCTGGAGAGTATGGGACTGGTTTTATTTAGATAGATGGGGAGGACTGCACTGGTTTTATGTAGATAGATGGGGAGGATGGCACTGGTTTTATGTAGATAGATGAGTAGGATGGCAATGATTTTATGTAGATAGATGGGGAGGACGGCACTGGTTTTATGTAGTTAGATGGGGAGGTCAGCACTGGTATTATGTAGAGAGATGGAAAGGATGGCACTAGTTTCATATAGATAGATGGGGAGGACGGCACTGGTTTTATTTAGAGAGATGGGGAGGATGGCACTGGTTTTATGTAGAGAGATTGAGAACACTGCACTGGTTTTACGTAGATAGATGGGGAGGACGGTACTGGTTTTATGAGAGAGATGGAGAGTACGGCACTGGTATTATGTATATAGATGGGTATGGTGGCACTGGTTTTATGTAGAGAGATGCAGAGGACAGGACTGGTTTTATGTGGATACATGGGGAGGATGGCACTGATTTTATATAGATAGATGGGTGGACGACACTGGTTTTATGTAGATGGATGGGTAGGAGGGCACTGGTTTTATGTAGAGAGATGGGGAGGATGGCACTGGTTTTATGTAGATAGATGCGTAGGATGGCACTGATTTTATGTAGATAGATGGGGTGGACGACACTGGTTTTATGTAGATGGATGGGTAGGACGGCACTGGTTTTATGTAGAGAGATAGAGAGGACGGCACTGGTTTTATATAGAGAGATGGGGTGTATGGCACTGGTGTTATGTAGATAGATGAGTAGGATGGCACTGATTTTATGTAGATAGATGGGGTGGACGACACTGGTTTTATGTAGAGAGATTGAGAACACGGCACTGGTTTTACTTAGATAGATGGGTAGGACGGCACTGGTTTTGTGTAGATAGATGGGGAGGATGGCACTGGTTTTATGTAGATAGATGAGTAGGATGGCACTGATTTTATGTAGATAGATGGGTGGACGACACTGGTTTTATGCAGACAGATGGGGAGGACGGTACTGGTTTTATGAGAGAGATGGAGAGTACGGCATTGGTATTATGTATATAGATGGGTAGGGTGGCACTGGTTTTATG